>NC_039250.1:8466474-8603974 GCF_003368295.1 Carassius auratus
GGGATTTTTTTTTGCACTAAAAATCTTTTATCTGCACTGTTGTTCAGTTCATTGATTTACACGATATCTGTCATTTGCCTTGCGCAAATGACAGATTTGACTTTTTAATTTTATAATATGCCATTTTTTTACATTCCCTTATTGTATAGTTGTATCTACATTTTATATTTGATCTAGATTTTTTAGGCTTTAATGTTAATGTTATCTGTATGCAACGGGGTCTCAGAGTAACGCAATTTCGATTCTCTGTATGTATGTACTGTACATGTGGAAATTGACAATAAAGCAGACTTGAACGTGAACTTGAACTGGATGAGCTGCAGCTGTCTAATGGTCTTTTTGGGAAAGCTGGTGAGAAGCCCATTACAATAGTCCACCCTGCTGGTGATGAAGGCATGAACTAGTTTCTCCAAGTCTTGACTTGAAACAAAACATCTAATTTTTGTATGCTGATTTAGTTACTGCTTTGACATGACTACTGAAACTAAGGTCTGTCTCCAGAATTACACCAAGATTCCTGACTTGATTTTTAGTTGTTTGACCCCTAGAGTCAATGGGTCTCATTCATGAAACATTCGTAAATATACAAGTAAATATATGAGGGATTTGCGCGTAAAGAGAACTTCCCAAAAACTCTTCTCCTGATTCACAAAAACTTCAGATATGATAGTGAAATGTGTGTGTGTTAATGAATTCCAATCAGTCGTAAATGGGACGCGCGTGCACGCTCATTCTCAATTACCATAAATCCCGCCTATTAAATCCGACTGACAACTATATATGAGCATCATATTATGACACCAAACGAAGGATATCAACATGTCTTCTCAAAAGCGGAACATTTCTCAGCTGCAGAAATTGAAGTTTTATTATCAGAAGTTCATTCAAAACGCCACATTTTATTTTCAAGCGTACTAGTGGCGTATCAGGTCATAAAAAAAGGAAGTTTAGCAGCATATTACAGATCCTATTACTGGCTCTCATAATAAAAGTTAAAAGAAAAACCGTATGTAATTACTATATATAATTTTTTTTTCAAAATGCTGTGTAAATATGTACCCGATTAAGGTGAATTAAAATGCAGCCGTATTAATGAGCAAAACGTTCAGACGTTAAGCGCACTATTTACACGTGGCTGGGAGCAGGTGTAGATTTCTTTCGTACCAACTAACATTTGGAAAATACGAACGTTTTAATAAATCCGAAAATTTACGACAAAACCACTTTACACGCGATTTACACAAAAATTCGTTTTGCTCGTGTTTCATGAATGAGACCCAATGTATGCATTCACCTTGAACACGTCATCTTTGTTTCCAAATGCAAAATGTTTTTTCCTTGTTTAACTGAAGAAAGTTCTGGCACATCCAACTATTAATTTCATCAATGCATTGGCAGAGGGAGTCAATGGGAGTGTAGTCATTTGGAGATAAGGCTAGCTAAATCTGGGTATCATCAGCATAGCTGTGATAGGCAATTTGGTTCTTTCTCATTATTTGACTTAGTGGGAGCATATACAGCATATATCCCACAGCATATACATATACAAGAGCGGTGCAAGAATTGACCCTTGTGGGACTCCGCATGTCATGGACGTCCACTTAGACTTAGACTCTCCTATACTCACATAATAGCCTCTCCCTTCTAAGTATGACCTGAACCATTTGAGTACCATCCCAGAAAGCCCGACCCAGTTTTCCAGTCTCTCTAGTAGTACAGTATGTTATGATCGCCTGTGTCAAACGCAGCACTGAGATCTAGCAATACCAGCACCGATATTTTGCCAGAGTCACAATTTAAGCGAATATCATTAATTATCTTAATGAGTGCTGTCTCTGTGCTGTGATGCAGTGGAAAACCAGATTGAAAATTGTCCTGGTATCCATTTGAGTTTAAGTATTTGTTCAGCTGATTAAAAACTAACTTTTCTATAATTTTGCCTATAAAAGGAAGATTAGATATTGGTATAAAATTAATGTTAATATAGCCTCCATAAATAGTACACTTGTGTTCTCGTTAATGCGTCTCCTTTTGACAGAGACCGATCTAGATTCAGTGGTAGCAGACATCAAAATATCAAAGAAAATACAGAAGTGATCAGATAGTGCTATGTCCTTAATAACAGTGGATGAAATGTTTAGATCCCTACTGATGATTAAGTCTAGAGTGTGTCCACCTTTGTGTGTGGGTCCATGTACATGCTGAGTCAAGTCAAAAGTGTTTAGAACCGTTATCATTTCTTTTGTAGTTTTGTTTTCTGCATTATCTATGTGAATATTAAAATCCCCTGCAATAACAAAACAGTCAAACTCTGATGAATTCATTGATAACATTTCTGTGATCTCTTCAACAAGGCTGGCGAGTATTTTGGAGGCCTGTAAATAATAATAAACAGAATGCGTGGAGCACCTTTCAGCACAATCCCTAGATATTCAAAAGACAAGTACTGACCAAATGACAATTGCTTGCATTGATAGACATCTTTAAATAGAGCAGCTACACCCCCACCTCTCCTAACAGTCCTGCAGACACTTATGTAAGTGAAGTTAGGAGGGGCTGCTTGTTGCATTGCAGCTGTCTTCAAGCCATGCTTCATTTAGAAACATAAAATCCAGATTGTTTGTGGTTATAAAGTCATTGATTAGAAATGATTTATTTTTTAGTGAGCGAATGTTTAGAGATACTAACTTGATGGCTGTGCTTTGTGTCTTTACATCAATCTTAGTTTGATGCATAATAGGCCGCAGATTAGATGAGTTTGCCCTTCGGCTTGAGATGGCCTTAGACTTTCTATCACGTGATAAAACTGAAATGGAGAAAGCTACAGGCGCACTGGGTTCCCGCTTGTTCTTTAAACATTTGTGAATGTTGCTGTTATTATAGCGGGGACCCGACACATATCACTGAGAGCTGCTATCAGTTGTTTTTGGTTCACCTTCAGCAGATAGAGGGTTTGGGCCCTGGCATTGAGGCAGTGGTCGAAGAGCTCTCGCAGGAGCAGGGACCACAGGCTTTGGTGGTTGTGGGGCCCACCGTTTTTTTGTTGATATCTGCAGGCTTGCAGCAAATGAGTGAGAGAGTTTAGTCCCAGCATACACCAATTCCTCCATTTTCTGTGAAAAGCACAGAAGTGGAGATGCTGGAGAAAGGGATAATGTGTCGGGTGAGATGGGCTGTGTCTCTGTTGTTTCCGGTGGCTGTGATATGTTGTCCTGGCTTCCCTGGCTGTTTTCCAGAAAGTCATCCCTGGGTGTTGAATCTTGTAGATGATTTGATACATCACAGTCACTCTGTGAGGAGCTCTTTGGGCAGGGCTCAGCCGGGATAGTGTCTATCAGCAGTGCTTGTTTTGGCTGCATGGTGTTATCAGTGTCCTTGTGGGATATGTCAACCACATGATGGCTCGGACCCGGTGTGTGTGTGCTGAATGGATTGACACACTCTGCTGAAGGATGTCGGAGGGAAAAGTAGATATTGTCCTTAAACACTCTAGCGCCAAGTTTGTTTGGGTGGAGGCCATCCGGTTTAAACAATTGTCTATGATCCCAGAAAAGATTGAAGTTGTCAATGAAATTCACTCCTTTTATATTACAAGATCTTTGTAGCCATGTGTTCAGCCCAAGCAACATTGAAACATATTTGTTCCCCTTGCTGGGAGTGGTTCACTGATGAACGACTGAACTTTGAGTCATCGAAGTGTTTCAAAGTGTTCACTGAAGTCCTTCTTAAGGAGTTCTGACTGCTCTTTCCGAATATCATTCCCCACATGGATGATGATTCGATTTGCAGTCTTGTGCTTCATCAGAATGTTCTGAAGTTCCTTGTTCACATCAGAGACTGTTGCTTGAGGAAGGCAGCATGTTGTTGTTGTAGTCCTGCTACGGATGTTTTCTGATAACAGAGTCACCCACTATCAGAGTCCTTGGCTAGGTTGCGCTCTGAGCTGAATGACGCTGTCTGCTTGACCTTGAGCGCCTAGCGGTGTTAGCTGCTGGCTGATCCAATAGCTGTTTAATCACATTTGGGGATTCCTTACCCACATTCATTAATGCTTCAAATCTGTTCTCAAGATGTATAGGGGGTGGTTGAATGCCAGTATTCACAAGCCTTGTCATAGTCGAATATGGGGTAGAGGAAGCTATGGCAGCAATACGAGAAACTCGTGACAATCTGATGTCTCATGTTCCTTTGGGTCTCGTTCCCTGTTTGTGCCATCGATTAGTGTGGCGATCAGTTTTGGCTTCTTCCTCTACACTTGGTATAAACTGAGATTCAGAAGATTCATGGGACTCACTGTCTGTATGCTGAGAGGGTCCATGACGACGGTCTGCTAAGTGTTCCGTCTGTTTTGGAAGTCCAGCAAGTAACTTTGTTTCAAGAATCACAATCCTTTGTAGAGGTTTGCAGCAGTTCATGCAACAAGTAGATCCAACAGGAGGCATATTTTTCTTCTGTTTGAATGTAGGCAGTCGTTTTCCCATCTCCGGAATGTAAGCTGCTGACAGTGGGAGGCAAAGTTTTCTTTTTGTAGTATTATTCCAGTCCCAAAGAGTTTTTAGTTTTACCGTTTTTGCCAAAAATCTGTTGTTTGAGCACTGTGCTGATCTGCTGATGTAGAAATCTTATAAAAATCAGAGAAAAGTACAGAAATAAAAAGCAAAGTGCAGAGCAGTAAGCTAGAACGTCCGAACAGTAGCGAAGCCAGAAGCAAGGTTTAATGACTATTCTAAAGCTAGTAGCTTAGGATATTATTTTGTTGTTGTTGTTGTTGTTGTTGTTGTTTTTTCCTCAATTTTATTAAAAAAAAAATTTATCCTTTGGCTCTGCTGTTGTTGGATTTGGAATTGGCACAAGGGGGCACTAATACTTGTTAAATGAAAGTGAAAGTGATGTGACATTCAGCCAAGTATGGTGACCCATACTCAGAATTTGTGCTCTGCATTTAACACGAAGCGCACACACAGAGCAGTGAACACAAACACGGAGCTGCGGCGCCTGGGGAGCAGTTGGGGGTTCGGTGCCTTGCTCAAGGGCACCTAAGTCATGGTATTGAAGGTGGAGAGAGAACTGTACATGCACTCCCCCCACTTACAATCCTGCCGACCCGAGACTCGAACTCACAACCTTTCGATTGCCAGTCCGACTCTCTAACCATTAGGCCACGACTTCCCGACAATGAACAAACATACACTGTTATAACCCCATGCTGATGTTGTCAAAATGGCCAAGTATTAATCCGTTCTACCAATATTTTACTTGGTCTGTCTTAATTCATCTTATGTACACGTACATGCTGACTTGAAACGACATCGGAAGTAAAATGTGTTATTGATTTTCAATTATGCATGTTTGACCTTTTCTTCTTTTGTAGGATGTCACTGAAGTGGAGGTTAAAGACCCCAATGAGCTTGTTGGTAAGTATAAAATTAATAAATTATACTCATAAATTATCTTCAAAATGAATATTTTTCCCAAATTTAGCTTCGATAAGGTAGAGAGCACAGATGTGTCTATGTGCTCCAGGAAACATTGTGTAATCGCCTTGTGAGAAAGTGGCTGAGGTGTGTGAGTATTGACTGTGCCCAGGAAATGAGTGATCCAGGTTGGATTGCTTCAATCGTGTTTTATGGAAATACTGTGTGATTTAGTTTGATTACGTAATAGTAAGACCTCAGGATCATCAATTCTCTATTAAACCTAATAAGTATAGTCCTGGTTGATTCTGGCAACGATGATTTCTTAAGGACTGTTATTATTTTAGTAATCATGTAATCTATGGAGATAAATCTAATCCTGACAATAAAAAAAAATCAGGAATGCAAAAGTGCTTCATATTGCCCCTTTTATAATAAGCTCAACTTGCAGTTCTGCAATCTGCTGCTTTAAATGCTCAAGCACTTTAAAATCAGGTGGAATCCTCAATACTTTTATATGATAATGATAATTACAATTATAAAACACAATTAGAGAACAGTGAAGCCACTGGCACAATTTTAATATGATAATCATATTATAATTGTGTCATTGGCTTCACTGTTCTCTTCGCTTTAGAATAGTTATTAAAACTTTATAGTTATCATCCTTGGTGTGAATAGGCCTTTGTGATTCATCTCCTATTTATTTATTTTATCATTAATTTGATAAAAAAAAATTTTATACTCAAATTTGTAAAAAGTAATTGTCTTGTACTGAAAGCTGTCATGTGCAAGTATCTGTGCCACAGCAGCTCTGAATGAAAGAGGTAGTCTCACACCAATCCTGCTTATGAATTACTTTGTAAATGAAGCTGAAACAGGAAATTGTTTTAATGTATTATACATCAACATTAATGTCTTTTTGGTATTATTATTTCATCCTGATTATAGAGGGAGTGGGAAAAAAAAGCTTTACAATGTGCATCATTATTAACATTCATAACACATGGAGGCTGCACTGGACATTTGTGCTGTTAACAATTTGTGTAAAATTTGTATTTATAATGCTACATATCTTTCTGATGCAGTTAGAGACGGAATATTCTTTTTTTTAACGAGTGCAGTAAACAAGACACTAGGGCGAGTAACTGAACGTTCCACTTTGTCTTGTTTTTCTTCTCGTTAAAATGTGCAAATATCAGAATAGACCATAGAAAGAAAGGTCTTGTCGGAAAGACTCAAAGATTGTCTTTGTGGTTGCAAGACAGAAGATCTTTAGATTTGTCTCTAATTGTCCCTCCTTCTCGTTTTTGGACTCTTTCTGAGATGGGAGTTGGTGTATGGGCTTTGTGTGCGATTGTGCCACTTGTCTGGGTGGACACTCAACCCTGAAGATGCCAGAGAAATGAGTCACTTACAGTCAACGCATGATTACTCTGATGGAGAGGAAATGACAAAAACAGACCGATGGAGAGAGATCTACTATTCTAAGATCACAGTGTAAATCAGGTCAGGGATAAAAAAAATCTGAAAGCAGCAGTGGGGTTTTTAGAGGGTTTTTAAGAAGACCCTCATCTTGCCAGCATTCCTGTGCTCACTTGCTGCCTGCTGCTACCACTTTTGCTCTAATCACACTGTTATTGTTAGGATATGCTTGAATGCTTAATAAAACACAGCTTTCAGACCAAATTCATGAAGCTGAATCCTTGACCGCCACAAATATAATCAGACTCTCTCGTCTCATAAAATGACAGTTTAATACTGACGTTTTTTGAGCGGTGTTTGTCTTTGTTGTTCTGGTTTTGTTGCTAGGGTGTTCTGGGTGGTTTCTAGGTGGTCACTTGCAGTCAAAAGAGCCCACACGATATAAAATAATAAATGTAAATGTACTTTTTTTGTTGTCTGAAATGTATGTTGTTATTCAACTCGTAGCTGGTTGGTACGGTTCATGGCTTTAGCAAAGACTACTTGAAAATCCCTACGGAAAAAATAAATGGGAAAAATAATTTCCAAAACCAAGGCCACTAAAACAGTGGATGGGGATTGTTGCAGTCTTTATGACACAGGTACCTCCTTCAGTGTAACTATAGCATCCATCAGGTGAAAAATAATTCTGATAACAATTTGAGGTGTCATTTATAGATGACTTATGCATTATAGTTTAATACGGAGTATAAAATCTCTAACCCGTTAGTACAGTACAAGTGTGCATGATCTGTTTTGCCACAGGGTTTTTTTCATAAGTACGGTTTACGTAAGGCTGTTCTGGCTGAAAAATGCTTTTACCTTTCCGAAGTACCTCGGCAAGTTTCCATTGCTAGAGGGCCTGTTTTAAAATTTTTATGTCTGTGTGAGATACTCTGCATTGCTTAGGGAAGCATGCCACATCTAGAGGGCCCCACCCAGCCCTTCCCTGCTTCTGTGTGCGTGTGTGTGTGTGTGTGTGTGTGTGTGCGTGTCTGGCATGCGTTTTAACAAAAGGTGGCATGTTTTGGCCCACAGTCACTGCCTCAGACTTGCCCGGAACAGCAGCCAGGGGGTGTGAGAGAGGCAGATGGGGGAGGAGGAGTGTGTGGGATTGAGACTAGAGGAGTTGAGGTGAAAGAGAAGTCGGCAGTAGCCTGTTCCAACCAGTATGGTTTGAATAGTGTTCACTGCTGCATGTGTACGCCACCACAAATTCCATTTCTTGGTAATTCGCTCCAGAGAGACGTCTGACAAAGACTAGTGATGGATGCTTCTAGTTCGAGGGAATAAAATAAAAATTATTGCAAATGCTTACGAAATTGAAGTAGTTCAGTGTCATTAAAAAAAAAGAAAAGAAATATAGCTTGAGGTTAAAGTTGCATACAGAATCCAGAATGTTTGTGTTTGGAAACTTCATACCACTGATGGGAGTATTTTTTTCCTCAGTTGGTTTCTATGTTTATTTATATATAAAATGTGCTTCATGTGCTTTTTTTTATATAGTTATATTAGTTTATTTCTGCCTATATGAAATATGTAAAAGTATATATCAGAGAAAACTGATGTAAGTGCACAACTTGGTTTATATAAATAAGGCAAAAAAAAATAAATAAATATATATATATATATATATATATATATATATATATATATATATATATATATATATATATATATATATATATATATATATATATTAAAGAAACAATATGTACATTTTTATATATTTTCGATGGAAAAAAAATAACAAATAATCTTATTTTATTATAAAATTTATAACTAAAATTAAACAAAATAAGCTTCCATTTTAACAACATAAGAAAAAAACTACAGCAAGTTTGAATGTTTGAGCACTACTGTTTTCTTGAGAAAATATAAAAATCTACTTTTATGCACATGCTGTATTTACACCGTCATTACTCCACTGCAGTATTTTAAGTAAATTGTAGGTATTTGCTGTCTTTGAGTATTTTTTTTTTTTCTTTCTTCACAGCACAGTTTTCGGAGAAGGTTCGGAATATGTCTCCAGATGAGATCAGAATTCCTCCTGAACCTCCCGGGCGTTGTTCCAGTCATCTGCAGGTGAGATGGTTGCTGTATTCTGTTTGAGATGTTCTTGACTTGCTGCCATGGGCTCCAATGAAAGAAATCTTGAGGGCACTTGTTCACTGTGCTTGTTTTCTGATAGATGCTAGTCTCACCCAGTGTTGGGAATGTTACTTTAAAAAATAATTAGTTATAGTTACTCACTACTTGTTCCAAAAAGTAACTGGTTAGAACTGGTTAGAGTTAGTAACTGAAATACTCTATAATAAAAGTAACTCGTTACCAGGGAAAGTAACTATTTGCGTTACTGTAAAAAAAAAAAAAAAAAAAAAAGTTGCTATATGTCAAATTATTTTTTTTTTTCAGCAGTTTTCACAAGTCAGTTGAAATGAGTAGAACAGACAGGTGTTCGTACATAACTTTCGATATTTATTGCACGTCAAAAGACAGCAAGAGTTTTATCCTGCACTTCAAGTATTATCTTTGTAAGAAAAGTGTTTTGGGCCACTAGCTTTGTAGATGCGTGTGTCACACATTACATGTAGGCTACACATTACATGCACATTCTCGCCTTTGACCACAATGAATTTGAAGTAGCGCTTATATCTCCACCTTGAAAATGCCAACTTTTCATCGGATTGCTCCTTACTCGCCATGCTACGGCTGCGAATCTCTGTGTAGCTGTTGCGTGTGTGTTTGTGTGTTTGGCGCCGCTGGCGCTTGTGCCGGCATGTGTGTAAAAACAATGGCTCTGATTGGCTACCATGAAACACATGACTCTTCCTTAGCCAATCATAATCGCTTATCTCGTTTTTAACCCACCGCCACACTCGCTGTGTGTGAGCCAGGGGTGCGTTCGGATTGCATAGTTTATTAAATCAATGCATAGTAACGCACCGCATTTAACTTTCAGTAATGGTAACAGCGTTGTAACGAAGGGAAAAGTAATTAGTTAGATTACCCAGTTACTGAAAAAATAACGTCTTTACCTAACGCCGTTCTTTTAAACGCCGTTATTCCTGGTCTCACCTATCAAAAAGCTTGTCGACTGACCATTACCAGGCCGGCATTGTGCATATTGGTTATGTTAATTTTAACTTATTAATACTTAATTAAAATAACAGGTTGTCCATTGACATTAGTTAATGCACTGTGAACTAGAGCTGCACGATAAATCACATGCGATATTTAATGTGCATCTTGTCAGTAAAGCCGGTTCTGTAATCAGCTGTAAATTTCCATCACGTACGTGCTTTCACATGCAGCAAAAGCGACTTACAGTGCATTCAGGATAAAAATTTTTTACCTACCATGTGTTCCCTGTGAATCGATTGCTAAGCAATGCTCTACCACTTGAGCCACAGGAACACTTAAATTGTGAGCACTGTGTGTTCAGGCGCTGCCATTCTTAGCGCTGGTAAAATAAAAGTCCCACCTCGAACGCATCTGCCAAACAGGAAAAACTTATTGGCCAATGCCGATATTAGAAAAATGCAAATAACGGCTGATATATTGGCTTTGGCAATATATCGGTCAACCACTAGACCAGAGCATCTTACAGTGTCTGACAATTCCCAAATGTTACGACTTTCAATGTCACGACTTTCAGTAGACTGAACATGTGGCAAGCAGTGCAAATAACAATAGCAGGAGAAGAAGACATTACTTACCGTGATTGATGACTGTTGTTTGATGAACTTGTGAAAAACAGCGTGAGAGAGAAAAGAAAACTGTAATAGATGCAAATAGAAACATGAATGTAAAACAATGGTTGAATTGTTGGTGTATTATCATTAACAGATTTATTTTTATTTTTATCTTTTAAAAGTTGGCACAATTTAATGCAAACACATTTTTATCAACAGTATCAGTTTCCTGCTGTTTTTTTCCCATATGGCAGCCGAAAAACATTCTCTCAGCTGCTTTGTTTTGGTTGGGCTGCTGCTCCTTGTCAACCATCATAAAAGGAGATTTCTTATGGCTTCATTGTTTTATTTCTTGGCAAGCTGTTTAAAGCACATGTTCAGATCCTGGCTGACATGTTTTATCTCAGGGTGTGGCACTGGAGGGCTTGAGGGGGTGGAAAGTTGTAGGTGTCTTTCAGGTGTTTTGCCCCACCCAGAGGTAAGAACTGGCAGTTCGCCCTAAATCATGCAACTTACATCATGTTGTCACTACATGTCCAGAGTTGCAAACTTTTGAGGTCAGCGATGTTAGACCGTGTTGAAACCAAGGTCATATTTGAATGTATTTTTGTTATAATTATTTGGTTCGTTTAAGTGCAGTAGTATTTATTCATATCTTTTATCAAATCCAAATAATCTTACCACTTCCTGTTGTAGCTCTCTCTCTCTCGTGAGCTGTTGGGACAGGTGAACACGGGTGTGGTTTTCACACTCCAGTACAGTACAGCATAGTACTGATAGATGGGCTGGGTTCTTTTTTTTTTCCATGTTATGATGAATATCCTGTCCCTGTGGCTATGCTTCAATCACTGCTCAGACATGATCCTCATTCCTTATACATCTGAGTTGGCCTTGCTGCTAACGTTCTTGTTGCACATTTTGTACAAATTAACTAATATCAGTGTCTAAACCGTCAACAAAGGACTTTTCAATTTATTTGATTACTTGGAATGTGACGGAAAACGCATCGAGGAGCTGAAAATGGCACATCTCCAAGTGCTTCTTGGAGTCTGGTTGTCAAAAATCACCCTTTAGCTCTAGAAACTCACACTAGCACAAAGACTTTATTCATTCTTCGTGTCTCACAACACTTGGAGCAAAGAGGCAGTTTTTCTCTTGTTTGGTACAGCACATTTTGCATTTAAAATGGACCCAAGTGGGCTTAAAATGGAGTTTGTTCATTTAGCAATATCATACATGTGTTTAATATCAGTAATGAAAGGGAAAATAAGGATTCTTAATGATAATAATGATGATTCCTTTTCTGTTTGTAGGAAAAGATCTTTAAACTTTACGAGCGGAAGCTTCACGGAGACTTTGATACAAACAGCCATATTCAAAAGAAGAAAGAGTTTCGCAATCCAAGGTCTGGAGATAAGAAGTGTTTATGACCCACAATGCACCAGACATAACCTGAAGTAAATTAACTTTTGATAATGTTTTATTTGTTTGCAACCTAACCTTGTGTTTGTGTTTATAGTATTTATGAGAAGCTTATCCAGTTCTGTGGTATTGACGAACTCGGAACCAATTATCCAAAAGTAGGTGGTAGTGTTTACCTGTTAATACCACATAAATACATGTTGTGTATTATTCTGTTACAAAAATAGTATTTTTGTGTTTACTTCTCCACAGGACATGTTTGATCCCCATGGTTGGTCAGAGGATTCGTATTATGAGTCACTAGGTAAGTTTATCTCTAAATAATGTTTGACGTTTAAACTCATAAGGTTTGAAATGACTACATCTGTTAACTGTTTGTGTGCTGTCCTCTCCACAGCCAAAGCTCAGAAAGTGGAGATGGATAAGCTGGAAAAAGCTAAAAAGGAAAAGACCAAGGTTAGAGCCCTGAGGCACTCCACTTATGAAAAAGAAATAAAAAATATATTACAACATTTGTTTGTACTGTCTGGGCACAACATCACCGACTTTTAATGTGTGGTCTTATTTATTTATTTATTTTTTTTTTACCAATGATTCTGTAGATTGAATTTGTGACGGGCACCAAAAAAGGTACCACTACTAATGCAGGAGCTTTGGCCACGAACACAACTGCGTCTTCCACAGGTACACTACAAGTGTGTTTGACACATATAATGAGGACTTGAGGGTTTAATGCTGCTTTAAAATAAGAAAAAAATAACAAGATAAATTACTCTCTTATTATAATAGCCTTCAATAATAAAAGGAATAAATTATTATTATTACTATTATTATTATTATTATTATTATTATTATTGAATTATAATTATGAAAATATATTTTAATATTTAATCTGTGTGAAAATTGTCTATGTAAATTTACTCTCTTTTATAAGTAAATAATTACATATTAAATGTAATTATATGCAAGACAATATTTAGATGGTACCAGTTCCTAAAAACATTGATCAAATCAATGAAATCTACAAAATCAATTACTAAACTGGACCAAATGAGATCTATTTCATTTTCTTGTCCAAATCTTACTTTATTTATATTTCAATTGTGTGCATTTTAGTTGACATAAAGTGGTCTTTTATAAAGAATTTAAAGAGGCTATATGTAATTTTTATATATGTGAATATTCATGTTTTAATAACTTTTGTATTGTCAATGTGTGAAGAGCTAGTAATGAAACTTAAAAAAACAAAAACAGACATTTGCTCAACTTCCCAGTTTGTCAATTTAATCCTATAGGCTCATTTTTATGTGAAGGTCTCAGGAAAGTTTTGCCTGGAAATTCAAAAGGATGTGACATTTATGCAAGCTTATAGTAACAAATTTACTGTTAGTGCTAGTTTAATTAATTTTGAGTTCGATGAGCTAGCAGATGCTCAGAAGAGGAAGAGCAAGTGGGACTCCGCAGTACCAGTGACCCTGGCACAACCCACCCTCCTCACCACCACAGCCACCCTCCCTGGAGTCGTCTCTGTGACCACAACAGCCAGCGGCACCAAGACCACAGTCATCTCTGCAGTGGGAACCATACTCAAAAAAGCTAAGCAATGACACACAAAAGGCTGGGGGATTTCACTTCAGTTTGCCAGACGAAATGAATGGCTGTTGCACATGCAAACATAATAAGTTCTGCTGTTTTTGCTTGAGCAACAGTTGGTTTTAACAGTCTGTCAACTGGAATAGATGGTGTTTTCTCTTTTTCAGAAAATGGAAAATTCTGGATATTTTCCATTGGTATTAGACATCTCTGTTTTGTGGTTTTGACTAGCTGTTTCATATACCTTTATCTGATGGCTGATTCCTTGATTTAAACTTCTTGGTTGTCTTAGCTCAGATGGTTTCCATTGAATTCATGATTTTTGTATGTAAAAACGATCATATGTGTCTGTTGCAGTGAAGCCATCTGAACTTTCATGTCCAACGTATGAAAACTGAAACTTGCAATAATTTATTGCTTATCAGTGAATTAGAATTTTCTTTTCAGTAATCATTCAATGTTTGATATATACTCAGTCTGGTCTCTCTACTACCTGTGTTTCCATTTTAATGCTTTGGATAGGTCATGTCACACAGAACACCAATTAAACATCACAAGAGGATTAATTCATTAAGGATTAATTTTATTATAAAAATAACTAATCAGGGTTATCTGACTGTATTATTGCATTTATTATGTACTTATATTTTGGTGCAAGTTCATTTTTACAGTTTATTTTTATGTCATTTTAGCAATGCAAGTAGTTTTTTTTAACATGTATATATTAAAATGACTCTGGCTTCTCTATAGCTCAGCAGTGTAAAAATAAAAGTTTTTTTGTATAAATACAAATCTGTTGAATTTTATTGCATTAATTACTAATTGCTATCTTTAATTCAAATCTGAAAGGATCTGCCTCTGGAATGAAGAACAGCCATATATTGTGATGTCAGGTAGTATTGAGGAATGTGTATCAGGTTCTGAATTTGGAAGATAGTGTGTGTTTACTAGATGGAGCTCTAATTTATATTCACTCAATACCGTTTTTTAATTTTAAACTTGAACCTTCCAGACTTTCATTCTAGCTAAGAAATGCTGGGCAGTGAGGTTCATTGATGATTTGTTTGGTCTTATTTAAAACCATCCGCTGGGAATATGGTTGTGCAGCCTAGTGGTTATAGATCTGGGCTTGGTAATTAAAATGTTGTGGGTTCTACCCTTGAGCTAGACACTTATTTAAAAATAACATTTAGAACATTTAGAAAGGTTCTGTGTTTGTATTATATTTTTTGTTTTCTGAAAGAATCGTCTTTTGTTCAGCATATTCAGTATTGTGAAATATTACAATTTAAATTATAATTAAAGATAATTATCATCAGTTAAAAACAGTTCTACTGGTTATTTTTGTGTTTTTTTTTTTTGGATTCTTTGATGAATAGAAAGTTCAAAAGAACAGGTCCACGTACTTGGCCCAAGGGAAGGTATACAGTGGTAGTTAAAGGTTTCTTGCATGTTCACACTTTTCAATGTGCAATGTAACTCAATTTAAGTTCAATTCTAATCTGATTCTAATCTCTATTTTAATATGACCTTGAATTTAGATTGTCATACGAATTGGTTGCTTGATCATTTCTAATTATTAATATTCTGATATTTGATTATTCTATTTATTCTTTAATATTATTGTACTTGTTCATTCGGGTGCTCATGTTGATCAAAGATATTGCTTTGGCCTTAGCGTATCATACAGTCACATTCTTGTCAGTCTTATTACTAATTACTGAGGTTAGGCTCACCCTATTTAGGTTGGTCGAACAACCAGTTCAGTTGACTTAAACGGATATTCCTTATAAGCCCTTACAATCTAAGTACACTTGATCTAATACCAAGTGTTAGTCGGATCTTTAAAGATAAAGTTAGTGTACCCTATGCTCCATCTCAGCTGAATTTTAGTCCATTACTAACCTGACGCAGGAAATTAAGTAACAAAGATACAGTGTAAATCAATAATTACGAAGTAAAACAGAATTGAATCAAATGTAACAATTTATAATCAGTCAGGTAAAAATGTATTATGCCAATTACTTACTAAGTTAAAAGAAATCAAATCAATACAAGACATCAAATTCTCAAAGATGAATCTAAGAGTAAGTTGCACACCTGACTTTTAGAAAAATACACAGTATTTTTTTTAGCAGTTGATACAGAAGAGCATACAGCATTCTGTGATCTGCACAGAGGAGACTATTGACAAAGGACGTAGGAGTAAGTGATTAATGACAAAGGGATACTCCACCCAAAAATGAAGATTTGAAGTACTTCAGATGAAGAAAAACTTCCCCCGAGATGGAGACCGGAATTAACAATTGGAATTTGCATTGGTCATTTATTTATAACTTCTTGAGACAAAATGTATTTTGCATGAAAGACATTATGAAATGGCACACCCTCTACAGTGAGCAAAATATCTCTTAACTCTTAGGATCTGTATTACCTTTTAGTTAGTCTCGCGTAGCCAGACCTTCAGACTGACGACTGAATGTCTGGATTTCATGGCAGCTTTAATTGGCCACGGCCCACCCATGAGGCCAGTTGACCGACATGTCAAACAATCGTTCAGCGTCATGTTTTGGGGCATGGAAATGTCGCCACAATAACGGACCGGTGTGTAAAACTCTCGGACGTATTCAAAAGATTCTATGCCACGAACTTTACATTTTTCACATACTTTTGAAACTCCAGTGTTTAGTTGATAAGTCCTTACTGTCACTTTTGATAAATTTAATAAATAAAGATTAATTTATTTTAAAAATCTACATTAAAGTTTTTAATGCTGTAGAACTCCCCAATTTACCACTTTAAATTGCTCAACTTAACTGTAATACGTTGGATGATTTCTTATTACATATTATAATATTTAAATAAATATACACTAAAAATGCTGGGTTAAAAACAACCCTTTCAGGGTCAGTCATTGAATGTTTTTCATAAAAAAAAAAAATACTCTAAAATCAGATTTGTGTATATATAGGACAAGAACAGTTCATGTTCAGTTCATTTCCTACTGTAAATATACCAAATCTTAATTTAAAAAGTTGATTAGTGATATGCATTGCTGAGAACTTCATTTGGACAACTTTAAAGGAGATTTTCTCCATATTTAAATTGTTTTGCACCCTCAGATTCCAGATTTTCAAACTGTAGTTTCTCAGCCAAATTTTGTCCAATCCTAACATGACTGAAGTTACATCAAATACAGCTTTACCTCGTGCCATTTGGTCTGTAGAAATTTACAGTTGTGGTCAGAATTTTACTTACTTAGTTTGTAATATCTGCAAAATGCTAATTATTCTTCCAAAATAAAAGGCATAATACAAAACGCATGTTATTTTTTATTTAGTACTCCATTTAGGGCTTGAATATGATATTACACATAAAAGATGTTTACATGCAGTCCACAAGAGAAAATAGTAGTTGAATTTTTACTCCGTTCAAATGTTTCTTAAAAGTTCCTAATGCTGTGTTATTACCTGGATGATTTTTATGGTACTTTGTTTGTCCTGAATTTCATTCAGAAAGTTTCCCCTCAGGAAGTTTTCTCTCAGGAAGTTTCCCCTCAGAGCATAACATTGACAATTGGTCTCAAATGTATGTGTTTTTATCTGGTTTGGCAAATACCCAACAACCCAAGTATTGACTATAATATAGTATAAAATAGTATGATACTATAATATATAAAATACTATAATATTTAAGTACAATTGTTTCAGCTCGTTTGTCAATTTTCATGTCTAGAGAACAATTCTGGTTGCACATCTTACCCCACTCTTTTCTTCTGGCCTGCCAAGATAATATTTTTAATCCAATGCAAGACTTAGTTATAACAAATAGAGCTTTCTCTATTATTTGACTTTTGCATGGCCCCAGGTGAAAACACTGTGCGAGTGCAGTATGTGCTGACTGTGCGTCAGGGTGACTCAGATTGAAGACACACCCTGTACAGGCCCTGACTCCACTGATCTTCTGTGAATCCAGGCAACGAGGTTTACTCATGCAGTGCACATAATTGTAATGTTGCTACCAAGTATTTAAACATGCATAGTGATTCAGTGAATAAACCCAGAGCTTGACCATATTTTTTTTTTACCTTCCTGTGTTAGTTGTGAAGGAAGAACTTATGAACTCACAAATTTTGTCTTTGTTTTTGTAATTTAGATTATTGTTATTACAATAAATTATTACAACAATAAATGCTGATAATAAAAACAGTGTTTATTGAGAAGCAAAACGGCATGTTAGGATCATGTGACCCTGAAGAGTAATATATTTATGCGTGTGTGCGCGTGCAGTATTTTCACAAAAAAACTGGCGTTGAGACAGTTACTTCTATCTTTTTTTGTGGTGTCAGTAGGAAATATCTTCTGCCAAGCAAGTTCCTGCTGGCAGCAGCACTAGAAATAATCTACAACTATAGCAATAACCAACAGCAGCAGCAGCAGTATAGCAGATATATTCCATCAACACCAAATACATAAACATCGTCATATCCACTACCTGGCTAAAATCTTCAGAGTTGTCAGGATAGAATTGTAATAATCCAGTGAGATTATTGTATTCACAATGAGTCTGACATCAGCCGGTGCTCACCATCTCACCATCATCCAGTCTGGAATGAACTGTGGCAACGTCTCCAAGGAACTTAAATAAACCTTCCTTCCTACAAAGCTACCTGGAAAATGTACAGGACAAAAGCTGTTTTAAACAAAAAGTGTGGTCACACTAAATGTTGATTAGATTTATTTAATATATAAATTAATCAATAAATGAAATCTAGCCTACTTAATGGATTTATTTTTAAAAGAATCCTCACTTTACAGCATTTTTACACAAATTACTGCAACTGTTCACAGTAGGCTACTGCACTTTTCCAAGTTTGTGGTATAATATATATTTTTTGGTAAGTTGAGTAGCCTAGCCTAGAATAGCTCTTTGGAGTCTGTCCAGCTCTTCTTATTTGCTAGTTTTTGGTCTGCTTTCAAAGACATAGACTTCCAATTTGATTACAAATAACAAAAGAAAGTAATCAATTCTGAGTGAATCTTTTGTCATGTAAATGATGGAACCGTTCACCTCACAAAAGAGCGGTTGCCAGAAATGTGCGTAACACAGTCCAGGGCGTTTGCCAGTGCTTGGAAAATGTGAATTTAAAAATGCATGAATATTTGGAAGTATGATACATAACATTTGAGCCGAATCGGAACGCGCCTAAGATGCCCACAGATGTTTTCTAGGGGCTCGAAGATTTTTGACAGCCTGACGGTTGTAGTCGACAGCGGACTTCCTCTGGTGAGTGAAATCACTTTGAGCAAATAAAATGAGTTTTTAATATGGTTAGTGTTTTAAAAACACATTTAAACTGTTTGTAGACTTTATACGCTTTATGGGTGGTCGCATTTGCCGGGAGGAAGCCTGAGAGACATTTTTTGACCGCTGAGGGGGAAAACAATATTTGTTTTGGAGAAGTGTTTATGTAAGTCTGCGATGTTATAAAACATATGTAGGAGGTATTAAGGAATGAACCATTCATACATCCTGCCAAGAATGGTAACCATGGTAAATTGGTATTAGTCACTAGTCATTTTGTCATTAGACATTAGTCAAAGCTTCTTACACACTTCTTCATTAAGGCATGTGGATTGTTGTCTAACACACAATTAGCAACAAAATAAGCAACTAGTTGTAACACATGATATGTCTTTAATGTCTTGACTCTGCTGCTTAGTATAGGCTAACTTGCAAACCTGTCAGTTAATATTTTAATACTATTTTAAATTATTTTGTTGTGTTTATTTCATTTGTTTATTTCCATTTATGATAATTTACAAACATTTAAATAGGAATTATTCATGACACAAAATTTGGATGCAAAACCTTCTTTTGACCTTTTTGAGGTAAAAAAAAAAAAAAAATCAACATTTTTAAAAATTCATTCCTTCTCCCAGGGCCCTGTTTTGTACACTATTTATGATAGGTGCTTTTAGGAGGGCTACATCAGTAACAATAACAGTAACTGTTAGCTATGCTTGACATTGAGTCTTTGTGGTGGGAAAGGGAAATCCTGAGAGGGATGTTCCTGGTTGTTAAGGAGGAATACAATATTTATTTTGGAAATTGTGTATTACATTGGCAGGAAATAAAGTAAAAAAAAAAAAAATTCCCCAAGGTCAAAAATGTACACAAAACAAACATGTAATGTACAATCAAACATGTAATTTCTGGCACTTATTATTTCATCTGATTAAATTGTGTCATTGTGCCAATTTTGAAAAAAATCTAAACCGCCTGTATGAATTCAGTGTTTAGAAAGAAAAGAAGATTAATTATTAATTGGAAGTCCTTAAAGGCCAAAAATAATGTAGGGCTGCAACTAACTATTATTTTGATTAGGGGAAGTCGTGGCCTAATGGTTAGAGGGTTGGACTCCCAATCGAAGGGTTGTTCTAGTCTTGGGCCGGACGGAATTGTGGGTGGGGGGAGTGCATGAACAGCTCTCTCTCCACCTTCAATACCACGACTTAGGTGCCCTTGAGCAAGGCATCGAACCCCCAACTGCTCCCCGGGCGCCGCAACATAAATGGCTGCCCACTGCTCCGGGTGTGTGCTCACAGTGTGTGTGTTTGTGTTCACTGCTCTGTGTGTGTGCATTTCGGATGGGTTAAATGCAGAGCACAAATTCTGAGTATGGGTCACCATACTTGGCTGAATGTCACTTCACTTCACTTCACTTCAATTAGTTGGCCGATTATTTTATCGATTAATCAGATTAAAACCACTATTTTCTTTATTTAAATTTTAGTGACAAATAAAAACACTATTACACATTCTGCCCAATATCCTTAAAACAAACATGGCAACTGAATGCTATGAAAACATACAGTGCTTATCAATTTATTAGACCACCTGTCATAAGACAAATCTTAAATATTTTAGGAATCTGTCAAAAAATGTATTCTAAAAAAGTTATTGTAATTTTTGGACAAATAACAAACTGAAACTACCAAATAGTATTTATTCACATAATAATAAAAATGTCCTCCTTTGCCTTTGATAACAGCTCACATGCTCGCTGGCATCATTTATATACTTTTTGACTAATTGGGTATCTGAATAAAAAAACACTATAAAGCACTTGACAGTTTTTTTTCTGCCTTTCACATATAACGGCAATAATTATATTATAGCATTAAAAATAGCTTACCACTGTTACTACCAATAAGCCTATGCATATTGGAGGTCTAACCAATACAGAAAGCTAAAAAAAAATTATATATTTGTGTAATTACCAATACTGTTTGTTAAGAGCAGCAGTGGCACAAACCTTAAAAAACTGGTTACATAAATTTGTTTTAAACACTGTAGGCTATATAGTGAATATAGTTTAAATGATCTCTAGATCAAAAATTAAAACGATAAAGATAATAAAGACAAATGAAATCACAGTAATGCTCTGCAGGATCATGCGTCACGATAACTTTGATCGCAGTCAGTCTCCTCATTTCTAAAAGCATCTGTTATTTATATTCAGACCACTACACGCTGCTGTCCATTCACAGTTCCTACTCTCATAAATTACTTACATGGCATATTTACTTTAAAACTAAATAGAAATGTTAAGCAACAGATATTTCAGCAAAATAAATGTTTTTGCGCTGAATATTGTCTCCTTCGCCTCTCTGTGTTTCGCCTGGTTAACGCGCGCACCCGCCACTTTTTCAGTAAAGATTTCAACTTAAAGCAGACAGGGTGGGCCTTTATGCAGAAATGCAAAGGCTTGTGTGAATTTGTGATATTTACAGATAAGAATATAACCGTTAACTAAACGTTTTATACACCGATGACACACACGTACTATATCTTTAAAAGCGCCATTATGCTAAAAAGCTGGAAAGTTAAAATAAAGGGGCAGACCCGACTAATCGATAATGAGAATTGTTGTTGATGATTTTCATTATTGCTAATAATCGATTTTATCGATTAGTTGTTGCAGCCCTAAAATAATGCTTTAAGTACATTTATGTTTAAAAGAAAATATCCAATGGAAACGTTCAATCATGTGAGGAAATGCAGTTGGAACTTTTCTGATGTCCGGTAGTCAGAACAGGCAATAATAGCAGCTAGGTTTTTCCACGGGTCTTTCTCGAGGGACAGCTGTACCACACACATCCCTTTCTAACGTGTTGCTGAGTGCCAGGCAGTCTGATTGTTACTTAGGGAAGGACACACCTTATTTCTGACTCATTGTGTGTTTAGTGTTATGTTAGTGCATCAGCCCCGCGGGAATGTGCTTCCCATGATTTTACGTTGCCATGGTGTCTGTACACTTTTCTTGTGTGTTTTTGTTTGTTTTGGGGTATCTAGATTGTTTTCTTTTATCTATCTATCTATCTGTCTGCCTGTCTATCTGTCTGTCTATCGTCCTGTCTATCTATCTATCTATCTATCTATCTATCTATCTATCTATCTATCTATCTATCTATCTATCTATCTATCTATCTATCTATCTATCTATCTATCTATCTGTCTGTCTGTCTGTCTGTCTGTCTGTCTGTCTGTCTGTCTATCGTTTTGTCTATAGCTTTGTCTATCTATCTATCTATCTATCTATCTATCTATCTATCTATCTATCTATCTATCTATCTATCTATCTATCTATCTATCTATCTATCTATCTATCTATCTATCTATCTATCTATCTCTGTCTATCTCTGTCTATCTGTCTATCTGTTTGTCTGTCTGTCTGGCTATCGTTTTGTCTGTCTATCTATCTATCTATCTATCTATCTATCTATCTATCTATCTATCTATCTATCTATCTATCTATCTGTCTGTCTGTCTGTCTGTCTGTCTGTCTGTCTGTCTGTTTTTCTGTCTGTCATTAAATGTCTCATTCTATCATTCTATTTATCCCTCTCTCTTTCTCTCTCTCTCTCTCTCTCTCTCTCTCTCTCTCTCTCTCTTTAAGCTGGTCTGGCTGAGGTCACTGACCTGGTCAAGTTGTTAATGGAGGTCGTTCTGGAAACTTTTGCTTTGTTCCCACCGCACAGGAATGCATGTTTTCACCACTTTCTCTCTCCCTCTCTCCCTGTCTGTTCCCTGTATCTCTCTCTTCCTCTCTGGCTGTCTCACTCTCTCTTTTCCCTCTTGAATTAGGGCACATTTTAGTGGCAGTGACATTTGAAAGACTTCAAAGACAATGCTCTGTGTGAGCTGCTGAGTTCGTTTGAGTGTATGAAGTCTGTCGGATTGTTTTTCACGCATATCTCTTTAGTTTAGTCGGTAGCTTTCAAAAGTATCCACATTGTCTTAACGTGTGACGAGGCACGTGTTCGTGTGTGTACCTGCATATGCATGTGCAGAAATGAGTGTGGCAATGATTCTTTGTACCCTGCAGGCAATATTATCTGCCTGCCACTCCCTGTGCGAGAGCAGTCAGGGCAGGGTTTCTTCACTCTTTCCCTCTCTTTCTTTCTCTCGCTCTCTTTTCCTCTCCCCCTCGGGGGGGAGCTCTGACCTGTCATTCTCAAGTCCACACAGGTGAGGGTGCTGCTAAAGGAATGTGCAGAGAACGAATGAGCAAAGGACAGAGGGAAAGGTGGAGCAACCTTGTTACCTCGCAAAGTCAGAGGAAGAAAGGAAGGGTGTTGCCTTCAACCCACCTGAACAGCTTGAGCAAGAGAGGAGGGACCAGTCACACATTCACTCTTAAACACAAGTCGGATCTGGGGGGAATATTCAGTTGTTTTTTTGCACAGCACCGAGAAGGGTAGGAAGGGAACTTTTTACTGCAATCACAAGAAGTTTCCCTGTTGTTTGGATTTGTGAAGACGCAGGTGGAAAACAAGATTCTTTCCCCTCTTCTGTTAAACATTGGACACAAGGGAGAGAATTAAGGATTTTCTTTTAGAGAACGTTGCTGTTTCTGGTTGGACTCTGGGATTTGGATTGGGTAACAACAAACTAAGAGGTTTGTGAGATCAACAATCTTTTTGTAAAGCCTCACAGTCATGCATGTGTTTTGTAAGGCTCTTTTTTTTATCTCTGTACTTCCCTCTCCCTCTTTACTTGCTCGTCACTTTTTGTTTGTTGTGTTTTTCGGCTGATGTTTGTGGCTGGAGAAATGAATAGAACTCTTACAATCAGTTTGTTTTAGGTCTTTACATTTTGCCCACTACTGTTCAGCGGTTTCTGGTTTTCATCTTCTCAAATGTTTCCAGTAAATCTTTATGAATATATGAGAGTGTTTGGCCTTTGGTTGTTTCCCCTTTTGCAAAAGACAGTCTGAAGCTTTGAAGCACCATTAATTTTCAGTATTTCAATGTTGTTTAATGTTGTTATGCATTTGTGTACATCAATTCATATTCGTGTCTGGATCGTTTTGTATATATTGTGACTATTAGGTTTGTTGATTGTATTTTAATATCATCATTATTCTCTGATGGATTTACGCTTAGTCAAATTTGTATTTAGTTTTTCAGAGAAAATGAGATCTAAAAATGTTATTCCTTAAAGTAAAAAAAAATGCAAATAGTTGCAATGTGAAGGAATGACAACTTGTAAGTCTTATTAAAATGCTTAATTTGCCACAAGAAAACGTCAAGTACACCAAATTTCTAATATGCTATTTGTATTGGGTACTTCTGGGTTCTGTTGTTTTTCTCTGTGTATGACTAAACATGATTTATATGCCCAGGTAAGCACAGGCCAGATCAGGTTCACAATAGTATGCTAAGGTCTGTTCAGGTCTCAGGCACAGTGATATTTATATGAGATTTAGTTTTCTTGCATCCTGGAGTGAAATTCCAGTGATGTTGGTCAAAATATGAACTTGGGCTGTTATATGTGAATGTAAAGTTGATGGATGTCCAAAACATTTAGAACATCCTGTTTTGAGTGGGGAAGTATTGTTTTGTAGTTTGGGGGTAAGTTTTTTGTTGAATAAAATTTGCAAGGCTTTCAATTTAAAAGGATCATTTAGTACACTTATTTAAAAAATGCAGGGCTTCAAAATTCGACTAAAAATGCTTAAAACAGAAGTGAGAAGTCTGATGCATACAGTATGTGCATTGACACATGCAAGAATGTGTCTTGTTTCTAATTAGCAAATATTTAAATGGAATTAAAGTAAGAAAGTAATGTAATTAATAAAAAAAAAGTTATATAAAATTATGCAGAATACAAACTAAAATAAATTTTTTCATTTCAATTAGAAGACAAAAAAAAAACCAAAGTGTAATGCATTACTATATATAAAAAGTTGTTCTCAAACTTTCCATTTGCTTTTTTTTTTCACCCTGTTCATCTGTAGAGGACATGAGAGGAATTCCTGAGGAATCATTGGTCTGTTTCTCTTCTTCACTGTCAGAGTTCAGATTTATGGGGGGTGAAACGGGCTTAACTTTCATTTGATGTTTTCAGGGAGAAAGGGAGAGAGTGAAAAGCGAGAGAAAGTGATATTGGACAGGTGGATCAGATTTCTGCCTCTGTTTTTGTGATTTAAGCACGGATATAACAGCTGAGGTGCATGCCATTCTGTTGTAGATTAGATATGGACAGAAGTCTCTAAAAGTCTCTAAAAGTGTAAAGGACACATACAGATGAATGGTGCAGATTTCGAGTAAATGTCCAGTGCAGTGTGTCTGGTCATTTTGTGGTTTTTGCTGAATGTTTTATGGTGTTTACCAATACATATTTTGCATTCCTTGAATTACTCAGTTTAGTTATGATCAGTTATGGTGTGTATCTCCGTATGTGTGCATGTGAATCTGTGTGACATCTGTTCACCATGTTTTAACTTTATGTAAAATGTGTGATCTTGCTATTTTTGTATTTATATTTCAGACAGAAATGGGAGGATGGGCACTACATCTCGCTGTGGGGATCTACGTTCTCTTGCTCGCTGTGACAGCCAGCCATGCTAATGAGGGTGGGAACATCAACTCTTAAGCTCCCTTAACCTCAAATCTCAATTACAATCACTTTTATTTAAGAAGCAATGCCAAGTCAGTTAAAAACATCAGATTACTTTCTGCTAACTATAATTGGTAATGACAACCAAAATATGTCGTCATTTGGGTTGATATTTTATTATCTAATACAGTGCAGTACATTAAATATATATATATATATATATATATATATATATATATATATATATATATATATATATATATGCATACCCACAGTTCAGAAATTATTCAGACCCCCTTTCATTTTTTACATTTTGCTAGGTTGCGGTCTGATACTACAATTGTTTAAGTACTGAGTAAAGGGTCTGAGTAATGTTATATTTCAGTTTTTTTCTTTTTAATAAATGTACAGACATTTTTTTTTACATTTTCACTTTGTCATTATGAGGTACAGAGTGTAGATTAATGATGGAAAAAAATATTTAAAAAATTGTAGTATTAGGCTGCAACATAACAAAACTGAAAAAGTGAAGGGGGTCTGAATGCACTATATTATAAACACACAAAATATATAAATGCACTGAATAATAAAACAGCCCAAGTTTTTCACTTTTCAAGCAAAATAAGTTTATTAGCTTGTTTAAATGATAATAGATCATAAATAATAGATTTATTGTTAAGAATAATGATGGAAAAAGTATTTGATTGCTTCTATTTGGACTTTTTAAAGAATAGCTGGTTTGAAAGTCATTGCAAAAATTTTAAAAGGTCTCTGGTATTATTTGTTTGATGTTTAAATGTTTTTTTTTAATGCAATGAAATTCAAAGGTTTCCCAAATGTATAATGCTAAGAAGACTATGGTTTTTGTGTTGCATAGTGAACCATTGTACTGCTGCCAGGGCAAAAACCTGCTCAGAATGTATCCGGATTGGCACAGGATGTGCTTACTGCCCAGATGAGGTGAAACTCCCTGATCCTTATGCTGAAGAATGAATTGATGTTGTATATGTGTTTAACAAGTTTTCTTCATAACTAGTCTATATGACGTATTGATCCAGAGATCAGGTCTGTAAGAGTGTTAACTCATTTATGAATGAATGATGCATTTATATATCGCTTTATTGTGTATTGTACACCCAAAGTGCTTTAACATCATGGGGTATACATTTACCACCAGTGTAGATTTACAAATCTAAACCATTACAATCTGATTAGAAATATCCAACATCTATTTAAACTTCTTTAATTTCATTATTCAATTATGACACAGCAGTCTTATGAAACAGTGATTTGAGCAGTTCTTCTCTTCTTTTTGTCTTTAATGTCACTTTTGAGCAATTTAATGTTTCACTGCTAAATAAAAGTATTAATTAGAAAAAATACAGTACTTTCGACAAGTACTCTATTTCCTTTATGCCCCACACTGTAAATGACACCTATAGTGTCTGGTTATTTGTATGTTCATACAACCTATTGTAGCTCTCTGTATGATCACAGCTGTGTCATTGTTTTTATTTTCATCTGTTATTTCTCTTCAGCTCTACGAGTATGAGCGTTGTGACCTGAAGGAAAACTTAGAGGCCCGTAAATGTAGTAGTCGGATGGTAACAATTGAGAGCAGTAGCACAATTCAACAGGTTTGTTTTATCAGAATCTGCCCCTCAATTTAGTTAGATGTCCATGTCGTGGAGTCATGTGTGTTTATGCATTCATGTGTCTTTATGTTTTTTTCAGGATGTGAAAATCAATAAATCCCTAAATTACTCTCAGGTGGCCCCTCAGCTAATGAGGATGACGCTTCTCCCCGGGGAAGAGAAGGAGGTGGATATGGAGGTGTTTGAGCCAATCAGTGGCCCTCTGGATCTCTACATCCTCATGGACTTCTCCAACTCTATGTCTGATGATCTGGACAACCTGAAGAGGATGGGAGACCAACTAGGTGAGTGAGCGAGGGGGCTGTTGTAACAAAGTGTTTAGATCTGTCATATGATGATTTGCAGTGTAAAATTTTGCAATAAACTACAGTAATAAACATGGTTGTTAGAGTTGGTACTTTTAGATCTGACCGAGTTTAAACTGGAACTCTGATTCAACAGTTTGTTATATAGCCAATATAAAATAATAATTGTATATATTATAACCAAAAGGCTAAACTTTTTTTTTTTTTTTACTATATCGCCCTGCCTAGTTCAAACATTGTAAGGAGTGATGCAACCATCATAACTGATAAGTGTCTGCTAAATGAATAATAAAAAAATGAAGACCTTAATGATTGTAAGAATTGTTTATGTATTGCTACGCTGCAACATAGTCTGAGTTCTAGTTATTTTTACATTGGCTGTTGTGTTACGTCTCACTGTTTTTCATCTTGAGCCATAAGTGCTGCATTATTTACGTAGATGGTGGGTCAAGTTAACTATAACTTTTAAATACTCTCTCTGAATCTATTGCGCATTTTCTTGCTGTTTTTGAATGTAATTTTTTTAAATTAAAGCTAGGTTTGGGTGCCACAATCAGTACAAAATAGTTTGTTTTGCAACATTTTAATATTCATTCATTGTTTGGTTTCACCTCATGCAGCTCAGCTTGTTGAAAGACTCTCTAACGATTACACCATCGGATTTGGCAAATTTGTAGACAAAGTCACTGAGCCTCAGACAGACATGAGGCCATCCAAGTAAGAATAATACAGTATTACAGCACCACACAGTATGACTTTGTCTGCACACGTTCCTTATATATATGTTTCCTCTTACAGATTAGCAATGCCGTGGTCCAACAGTGACCCTCCGTTTTCATTCCGTAACGTCATCAGTCTCACCAGCAACATAAGCACCTTTAGACAGAAGCTCCAGCAAGAGCGCATATCTGGCAACCTGGATGCTCCTGAGGGGGGTTTTGATGCCATCTTACAGACTGCTGTCTGCCAGGTCTTGATCTATTTTTAAGGAGTTAATTCGGTAGACAGAAGTGAAAAATGCTGGCCATTTTCAGTACTGTAAACGGTAACTTAATTCTTACTGCTACAGTATAACTTGTTTCCCATTTTCACAGGAATATATTGGCTGGAGGAAAGACAGCACCCACTTGCTGGTCTTCTCCACCGAATCAGCATTCCATTATGAAGCAGATGGTGCCAATGTGCTAGCGGGCATCTTGGATCGTAACGATGAGCAATGCCATCTGACTTCAGATGGAAATTACACACATGATACCCGTCAAGACTACCCATCTATACCTACCCTAGTGCGACTTCTGGTGAAACATAACATCATTCCAATCTTCGCAGTTACTAACCACTCCTACGATTACTATCAGGTTTGTATGCTTTTAAATAGTATTTTAATTGTCTCAGTGACATTTGTGCGTTTTACGTCCATTTAAAAGT
This sequence comes from Carassius auratus, assembly GCF_003368295.1. Taxonomy (NCBI): domain Eukaryota; kingdom Metazoa; phylum Chordata; class Actinopteri; order Cypriniformes; family Cyprinidae; genus Carassius; species Carassius auratus. Next base: position 8,495,358 of record NC_039250.1, read on the forward strand.
TCTCAGAGATTCTCCCAATATGAATAAACACTATATTGAAGAGTGGATATAAACTTCCTTGTGACACAATTATGGTTTCCTTTGTTTATAGAAACTCGCTGAATACTTCCCTATTGCTGAGTTGGGACAGTTGCAAGAAGATTCCTCTAACATCTTGAACATTTTAGACAAAGCTTTTCAGGTACATTTATTTTCATACCAAATACCTTGCTGAGATGATTATTATAATTTTTTTCAAAATGGATGTAACACGTTTTTTTTTTAACCATCATTTTTTGAACAGAATATTCGCTCCAAGATCAGTATACGTGCAGAGGACAGACCAAAAGCGGTGGACGCTAAGATACTCTCTCAGTCCGGCACAATTTCTGAGTTGGGCTATTTCAAAATCAATCCAGGTGAAACTGTGAGTGCCTTTGACTTCTTTTTAACAGAAAACTTCAAATGTATTCTCTCACGCACTAGCCGTTTTTTTCCAGAGGGAAGGAATATAATGAAGGAAAAACTAAATAATCAAATATTAATTAAAAAGTAAAATCGTAATATAGGTTAGGCCAGTAATTCAGATTTTTTTCTTGCCCTGACATTTTCTCTGTACCTCAAGCTAATTCATTGATTTATGTATTTTATTTATTAAGCTGCAGTGCTTCTCAGTTTTTACAAACATATTTTTTAAATACACTAATTCAAGTTTTCTCTCTGTAAAGGGTAAATTTAGAGTCCGTCTGAAGGCTCTTAATCGGGTGGGCGAGCAGCATGTGTGTGATGCCAACCAGGCTGACCGGGCAGGAATCTTAAGAGTCAAACCAACCACATTTAGCTCTGCCTTGAGAATCAATGCTGAAGTGCTCTGTCATACATGTGACTGCGAAAAGGTGAGGCCTGCAACCTCTTCATAACCCATCTCCTGTTATGCATGTTCATTTAAAATCTTACACCTCTGTTTCTACTTTAACATCAGACCCCAGTTAAAAATGCACCGCGCTGTAACAGCCGTGGAGATCTTGTCTGTGGGAAATGCCAGTGTTATGATGGATGGTAGTATTCATTTTGATGTATTTTGACATCTTTGGTTTGTGCCGATTATATTGCAGTCCATAACCCCGCTTCTTTTCTCTGCACTGCCTCTCATAGGGTAGGCCCTTTCTGTAACTGTTCATCAGGGGCCTTCACAGACTCTTCCATGTGCATCGAACCTGGGAAGACCGAGTCTTGCTCGGGCAGAGGAGACTGCATGTGTGGGACCTGTGTGTGCTATAACCCAAACCAGTTTGAAGGGCCCTTCTGTCAGTTTGACAAATCTCAGTGCCAGAGATTTGGTGGATTTCTCTGCAATGGTTAGTGAAAAGATTTTTTGGATTTTAATATATCCCAAATTTAGCATGAAAGATGAAAAAAAGCCAAGCATTGCAGTAATGTTGTATTAGTTGCAGACATGCTTTGATGTGCCGTCATAGTTAAGTTTCCAGAGTTATGACCTTTTATCTTTGTTTGCTACAACAGAACGTGGAAGCTGCAGTATGGGCAGATGTGTTTGTGCACCGGGATGGACTGGAGATGCCTGTGAATGCTCCATCAGCAACGAATCATGTCTTGACAGCAAAGGGGTACTATTCAAAGAAATCTAAAGTCAATATAGCATGCACACTATTTTTTATTAAATAAATGGAGCCTTGGAGAGAATAAGAGAATTCTTAAAAAAAATTAAAACATTGGTAAAAAAAAACCCAGTTCTGTGTATAATAAAAGCGTTCTTCTCTTTTGTAGGGCATCTGTAATGGTCGTGGTCAGTGTAAATGCGGTCGTTGTGAGTGTGAACACTCAGGACTTCCACTGAGCCACACTTGTGAAGCAAACTTTCAGGTACGACTGTGATGTTTGTGTGTCCGTCTGTCTGTATTCCTTGTTAATTTCAGTTGTGTACTTGTATCAACTCCAACCGTATTTCATAATGCAGCAACAACTGGGCATGTGTGAAGCCAAAAGGAGCTGTGTTCAGTGCCAGGCCTGGAACACCGGCGAGAACAAAGGAAAGAAATGTAATGACTGTTCCTTTAAAATCATCATGGTGGAAGAGCTCGAAGAAGGTATGGCATCAGATCTTAGTTTTATATTAAAAGACATCGTTAATACTCATGGATTTGTTGATGGATATATGAAACAATGAAGAATTGATTTACTTGTGTCCACAGATAAAAATGTAATAGAGACTTGCAGTTTTCGTGATGAAGATGACGATTGCACATACCACTACACTGTGAATTATCCATTAAACATCACAGACAAGGAACACCACGTCCTGGTAAAGAAAAAGAAAGGTGAGATGTACACAAATATTAAATGATTTATACAGCATTTGGGTGGACCTATAAGTTCATTTAAAATAATTTGTCAGATACATATGTATTATTTCATACGAAAAATAGCTCTTGAACAAGAGTGTTAAACTAACCGATTGTTTTTCTGTTTCTCAGACTGTCCACCTGCAGGTTTCCTGTGGTTGATTCCTCTCATTATGTTTCTGATGCTATTGCTTGGTTTGCTTTTGCTCTGCTGCTGGAAATACTGCGCCTGTTGCCAGGTAGATAAACACTTTTATTCAACTTTACTTTAATTTGCTTTAACTTTACAGCATGTCAAAAATTCCTGAAAAAATGTTGTCAAATTTAGTATACTATAGCTAAAAAAAAGAAATGAAAAGAGAAGAAAAAAAAATGAGAGAATGAAAAAAACAACAATTTAAAAGACAATTTAATACACAAACACCTTCCCATAACCAAGCACAACATCAGGATTTTTCAGTGTCAAGTTATTTTCTGTTGTCAGTGATTCTGAATATACTGCACAAAGAACAAATCTGAACATGTTTAATGTGTATTATACAGCTAAGTGGAACAGAACTGTCAAGATTTTATTGGAGGCGATGATATATGATTTAAAAAAAGTAATATGTCTTGTTGCTTGTCTTATGTATATACACATCAAATATGTTCTAAATTCTGTTGTGTTGGACAGCGTTTTTTTCAAGTTACTTGCTACTTAAAATTTGTTATGTGCGACTGGTTAAGTTGTGGTTTAGTAATGTTAAATCTCAGCTGATTAATGTTTGTTCTCCGTCTCCAACAGGCATGTCTTGCTCTTCTCCCATGCTGTGGCAGAGGTAATTATCTTTCACTCTGTTACACGTCAGTTACACTATACAGAGATCAGCAGAAACAGATTTACTGTTTTGTTTTCAATGTGTTTGTGAATGGCAGGTCGTATGGTGGGATTCAAAGAAGATCACTACATGCTACGCCAGTCTTTGTTGACCTCTGATCATTTGGACACCCCGATGGTGCGCACCGGCCCGCCCAAAAGCACAGACATTGTGCGCTGGAAAGTGACAGACAATGTTCATCGAGGACCCAACCACCCACAGAACCAAATCAAACCCAACCCCAAAGAGACCAGTGAGTCTAGACTGAGATTCAACTAGTTTTCTAGTCATCTAGTGTGAACAGGGTTCAGTATTAAAATACTAAATTCTTGTCATTCCAAACCTGTGACCTTTTTTCTATTGTTCAACAATAAAAAAAAAATTGTTTTTTAAATAAATTCTGTACAAGTCAATGGGGGGTCCAAAACATCCACAGGTTAGGAATGACACAAGGAAAGGAAATGATGGTAGAATTTAAAATTTTTGGGTGAATTATCCCTTCAAAAAAAAATTTTTTATCACACAGGCACACAAGCTTGTATTCATATTCTTTTATTACTCTGTATCTTTCTTTATAGTCCAGTACCCTGTCTCTCTTCGTCTGAACCGGCAATATTCAGAAACCCTTTCCAACCCCGAGGCTCGAGACACAGACATGCTCAAGCGAGAAGTAGAGGACAACGTAAGTGCTTGTAAATGTGTGATTTCCCCACCCTATCCCATCCAATAAAAAACAAGAAACAACTGTTCCCACATGAACCGTCATGCCTGACTGCTAATTTCTCTTTTATTTTATCATAAACAGCTCAATGACGTGTTCCTGCAGATACCTGGCTCGCAGAGAGTGCAAAAGACTCGATTCAGGTGAGAAGTAGCTTTTAATGACTCATTCAAATTGGCTGGGCCGTGCCTTAAAGGGAATTTCTTTCTAAAGTATTGGATGAGTCTCAGATTCTGACATTTCTTTTTTTCCTTCTCCTTCAGGACACAAAGAAATTCTGGAAAGAGGTACATTAGCTACAACTGAGCAAGCATTGATCAAATACTATGTCACTTAAGTCTGAGTTTATTAATTAGGGTAAATCTCATTAAACTTTTTATCATTACAATACTAAAATTATTTCTGAAGGATCATGTGACATTGAAGATTGGAACAATGGATGCTGAAAAAATCAGCTTCACCATCACCAGAATAAATAACATTTCAAAACATATATTTAAATACTGTTATTTTAAATTGCAATAGTATTTAGCAATATAGCTGTTTTACTGTGTTTTTTCAAATAAATGCAGCATTGGGGTGAAATATGAACTGGATATTTCTTTGTTATAGATTACTGATTTGTACAGGGACTGCGAATCTGAAAACTTGAAGAGAAACAATAATAATTCTTATTTGCATCCACAGACAGAACAACACGATTGTAGACACGGTTTTATCTGCTCCTCGTGCCAGTTACCCAGATATTGTAAAACTGACAGATAAACAGGTTCAAGCTGGAAACTTCCGGGATCTGAAGGTGGTTCCAGGCTACTACACTGTAGCCACAGACAGAGGTACAGACACCCTGCACAACCCACAATCTACACTTAGGTTGCAGTCTGTTGACTGTTGTAAGATTTTGGGTTTATGTGAATTGAATGTTTATGCATCCATGTCCTTGTCTGTCTTGTAGAAGCGGCTGGGGCTGTGGAGTTTCAGGAGGGTGTGGAGTCAGTGGATGTCCGGGTTCCCCTCTTTATCAAAGATGAGGATGATGAAAAGAAAGAGCTGCTTGTTCAAGCTGTTGATGTTCCAGTAGGAATTGCGAAAATCGGCAAAGATCATGTCAACATCACCGTGATTAAGGAACATGGTAAGATCTGATTAATCTTGTTTACAGACAATGTTTTTTCTTACCCCACTGGCCTATTCTTTTAGCCAAATCAATAAGGATTATTCTTAAAATCAAGCATTTTCTGATATAATTTTTTTTAAAATGGGTTGCCACAAAAAAAAATGTATTCTCGTTTAGCTAGGAGCATCTTCACCTTCCTGCAGCCGTCATACACTTACAGTCGTCATGATGGTGTGGCCAACATCCCGATCAGTCGTGAGATCATAGAGGACGGACGGACTCAGGTCACATACTGCACCCGTGACCTCACTGCCAAAGACAAGAAGGTAAAATACACTTTCCTACTTGGGTCTCGATGTTTCGATTTTCTCTAAAAAATAGACTTTGCCAGATAAGTGATATGCTTATGCATGTCATGCATATTAAATAATATGAATATGCTGGGAAAAGACACACTGAAGTCATTCTTATTTGTTTGAATGTGTGCTTATTTTTCTCTTGTCTTCGTAGGACTATATCTCAGTTGACGGAGACTTGAGTTATGCACCAGGCGAAACTCAGAAGATGGTTCCAGTGAAACTCTTGGAGCTTGGGGAGGGAGATGGACTGCTGGAGGACAAACAGGTCAAACAGTTTGTGATGGATCTGAGTAACCCACGGCAAGGTGCTAAACTGGGCCGTTACCCACGCACCACCATCACTATCGCAGATAAACCAGGTATATACAGTACCAGGCTCACAGATTTAAAAGTCTAATTTGTTGTTATTCCTTTACCTAAATTTGATTTGTTTCATATGTCTTCATAGAACCCAGTGTGGTGATGTTTAAGAAGAGTGCTCAGACTTGCAATACATCTGACCCGCTTTACTCCATCCCTGTGGTACGCACTCGAAACCAGGAGGGTCCGACCACTGTTCACTGGCGCACAAACAAAGCCTCACGCTTTGACCTCTCCAGTCCCCTCAAATTTGCTCCTGGTGAGACGGAAAAGAACATTGTGATTGATCCTCGTTCATATCCATCTCCCATCATACCCGAGACCTTCCACCTGGAACTGTTTGACCCCAGCAACAATGCAATCATTGGAGAGAAGAAAACCTCTGTGGTGAACGTCGTTGATGGTAGAGGTGAGAAAACAGGGGTTTAAGAGTCAGTTTTGAGGTTCATGTTTGCAACCAACAATAAATTCAAAAATATTTATTGTATTTTACTTTATTTCATGTTTTATGGAAAAAACGAACCCTCTATTAATCTGCAGATGTTGAGTATTACTTAGTATTTGCATTGTAATTTCAGGGGATGGGAAAATTAATACGCAGACAGTGGAACAAGTTAATGCACTAAGCGCATCCCCTGGAGGACGCCTCTACGCCCCAACCAACATCAAAGCTGTTCCTACCGGCCCTAAAAACATCCGTCTGAACTGGAACCCCAGTGCAAACGCCAATGGTTACAAGGTAGGTCACGTAACATGATATCTGAAATAATACAAAAACGAATGCAATTTTGTAACGTTATGTCTGTTATTACCTCTGTAAAGTTTAGTAAAAAAAAAAAAAACTGAAACAAAAACTACTCTTAAATGAAGATCCCAGTTAAGCAACAGCGATTATTCAAACATCTGTCTCTGACCAGTAATCCTGTTACTGTTTAGGTAGAGATGTGAAAATCTGTAAAAGTTTCAATATTTACACAGCGTTAACTAATATGAGATGGTGTTTACTTAAATTTTGTAGTCGCAAATGCCAGGAATGTGACTGGAGACAATTTAGGCTTTATAAGTCACAGTGTGATTTTATTTCTAGATTTATTTTTTTATCATTTTTTTATTTATTTATAGTGTATGAAATAATTTAATTCAATTTAATTGTGCTATTTTAGACATATTGAATACAATATATAAAACAATGATTCATGTACAGTGTATGTGTGTGTATATATACATATATATTAAAAAGTGAAGTGAGTTGAAGTCACATGACCCATACTTGGAATTTTTGTTCTGCATTTAACCTTCTTCACTATATAATATATATTTAATAATAATATATTTATACAATAATTAAGTAATAAAATGAATGATATTTAAAACAAAAATTGAAGTTCATCAAGGCTCATTTATTTGATCAAAAATACAGTAGAAACAGTTAGTTGTTTAAATTTATTTTAAAATGTAATGTTTTCCTATGATGGCAAAGATGGATTTTAGTTTTACATGATCCTTAAGAAATCATTCTAATATGCTGACCTGCTGCTAAAGAATTTATTTTATTATTATCAATCTTGAAAACGCTTGTGCTGCCTAAATAATTTTATGATACAGCTTTTTTCCAGGATCCTCTGATAAACCAAAAGGTCAAAAGAACAGCATTTATTTGAAATAGAAATCTTTTGTAACATTATATTTCTTTGCTCTTATCCTTGCTGAATTATACTTATTCATTAAAAAAAAAAATTACCCCAAACTTTTAAACAGAAGTGTTTGTAAGCAAGTAGGAGATTATGCACTGTGTGTTGTGTCATATTAGGATAGATCTTGTGCTGTTTTTTTTAGTCACAGACCATTTCTGCTTGAGTTGCAATATTAAATGAAATTAATATTTCAATAAACAAAAGTTTAGCTAAAATGGTTGTTGAGAATGCTGTTAAATATTTCCCTTGAGCTGTGATTTGCTGTTTTTCTAGGTGAAGTACTGGATTTATGGAGACCCTGAGGCTGATGCTCAGGTGCAGGATGTGAAGACTCCTCAGGCCGAGCTGACTAATCTCTACCCATACTGTGACTATGAGATGCGTGTATGTGGCTACAATGCACTCGGAGAGGGTAATTACAGCGATGTCATCCAATGCCAGACTCTAGAGGATGGTGAGTCAATCTCTGGATTTTGTGTTTGTTCTAAATTTTAATTCTTTAAAATCTATTTTTTTTTTTTTCAGATTTTTAGAAAGCATGCATGTCATAGTTTTCTTACTTGGATTTTTCAAGTATACCCATAAAGTTACTGTCTTACAACATGGCCATCTTCATTGTTTTACCCCTCTAGTACCTGGTGAGCCTGGTCGCCTGGCTTTCAATGTTATCAGCCCCACTGTCACTCAGGTCAGCTGGGCGGAGCCAGCAGAGACAAATGGTGTCATTACTTCATATGAGGTTATCTACACACCCATCGACGAGGACAAGAGTAGGAGTCTTAAAAAAACTGTTCAGACCATCAGTATTGTAGTATTTAGTGCTTCTCTGATTGCACATTTCTTTCTCTGTTTAGAGCCTACAGGACCTACTAAGAAGGTGATGATTGATAACCCCAAAAAGCGCATGCTGCTCATCGAGAACCTGCAGCCTTCTCAGACCTACTGTTACAAAGTGCGTGCTCGCAATAAGGTGGGCTGGGGCCCGTACAGAGAGGCTACAATCAACCTGGCTTCACAACCTACCAGACCCATGTCAAGTAAGCATCTGGGATGGAATTAAACTCAAGTTCAGACTGAGGAGATGTGACTGTGAATTGATTGTATTATTTGTTCTGGTTCATTTCACTCCTACAGTTCCCATCATTCCTGACATTCCCATTGTGGATGCAGAGGCTGGCGATGAATATGATAGCTATCTGATGTACAGTAATGAAGTACTGCGATCCCCAACTGGGAGCCAGAGGCCTAGCGTCACAGATCTGACTGAAGGTGGGTATCTTTTGTGATGTGGTGCACTGTTGCAACACATTGAAGTCAATGGAAACCACTGTTCAAAGTTTTGGGGTCAGTAAGAAAGAAATTAATATTTTTTATTAAGCAAGGATCCATTAAACTGGTGGTCAAAAGTGACAGTAAAGGGTTCTATAATATTACTAAAGATTTCAATTGAAAGAAAAAGACCATTCTTCTACATTTTCTTTTGATCCAAAAATCCTTGAATCCTTAAAAAAAAACATATCACAGTTTCCACAATAATATTAAGCAGCACAACTGTTTTCAATCAACGCTGATATTAAAAGAAATGTTTAAGTACCAAATCAGTATATTAGAATGATTTCTGAAGGATCATGTGACACTTCTAACTGAAGTAATGGCTGCTGAAAATTCAGCTTTACCGTCACAGGAAGTATATTAAAATAAAAAAATATTTTAAACAACTTTCAACAACTTTTTTATCAAATAAATGTAGCCTTGTTAAGCATAAGAGGCTTTATACAAATACATAAAAATCTGGCTGCACCCAAACTTGAACAGTAGGGTGTTTTCTGCACATACTTGCTGAAATGACCAGGATAAATTTCAACCAGCATGGCTAAACTGGTTGGCTATGCAACTCTTGGGAAAGGGGACACCCGCACACTAGCATCCTTTGAATGGTCTTTTCATCAGGCATAGCAGGGAAGACTTAAGTTCTTTGAAACATGTCAATGCTTGTCTGTATTGCATGCCTGAACATGTATATGGAATTGTTTCAAGCATTCGAAAGCTTTTTCGTACTACGTTGACCTGTAGAAACTACTGGTCAGTAGCAGTCAGGCATGGGCATTGCCTGCCTTCATCTGCAGTGTAACATGATGATGTCCTTACATAATTCGTATGCAGCTCCTGTTGAAATCAAAAGGTTCTTTCTAGTCCCCTGAAGACCCCACAGCTACTTGCTTTTGCCATGGAATAATGTCGTTTTCTTTCCTTATGGCTTTGTAAAACTGGGTGACTGGGCTCTTTGTGGAAGTTGAACTTATTGTTTGTGCAGCGTTCAGGAATGTGACATATGGGTTCTTACGGCTCTCATTTGGCAAGAATGATCAGTTTCCTTGGCCTTGCTAAATGTTTCTAGCATCATGAATGGCCTCAGAAGACATCAGCTTCCCACCTTTACTTCTTTCCTTCTTTGCCTTACTGTAGTTATTAAAGCAGCATTTCACCCAAATATAAAAATTCTGTCAACACTTACCAAAGGAGATTCAGATCTTTTACATAAAATCACAGTGATTGGGGATGGACGCTGCCAAAATAACATAAAACATAAAAAAATCTACCACAATTATTGTCCATGGTGGATAAAACCTTGAAATTAACATTTCACAATATTTTTTTTTTTTGCATTTTGGAGCTTGGAAGCCCCATTCACTTGGCTTTTTCAAAGTTTTGCCTACCATCTCCTTTTGTAAGAAAAGTCATAGAGGTTTGAAAAAAAAGGGTAATTAATAACAGAATTTTCTATTTTGGGTGAATTAAGTTGAGCACGGACAGCACACACATGTGCCTTGCTTGCTTCCCCCACATGATTACTGAAGGCTCACACTGGAAGCATGTCCAGCTAGTTGGTTCGGACCTGGATCTCCGTAAGGTGTCCTGGAAACTGCCTGCTGACATCATCCCCCTCCGCCTGAGCCCGGTCACAGATGCCATCGATAGTCATGCACAGACCCTGCCACAAGGTGAAGACCAGTCCCTGGCCGACAACATGCCATCTACACCCAACGTCAACCCAAAGCTGTGCTAGCATCTTGAGTGCTAATTGGCATTAAGAGTATCAGAGTGCTAATTGGCATCTTTATATAGACTCCTAATTCCATTGCTACTATCAAAATAGTGTTTCTTGGTCTGAATTGAGAGGTTTTCTGCAGGTCTGTTGAGGTGATTCCAGACCTCTGGGGTACTGTTCAAAGGCCTATTCTTGAGCGCTAATTTAAACTGTGAATTCCAATGCACTAATGGTGCTGTGCTAATTCATGATATCATCTCCTCTCTTATGTTCTTACAGATCAGTTTGTAAATGGAAAGTGGGACCAGAATTTCCTGTTTCCAGGAGGAAGCGGTTCCCTTTCCCGCAACGTCAGCTCCTCCTCATCCACATACAGCCATTCCACACCCCGTCTTGGTGTGACCAACAGCAGCAGCACAACATACATTTCCGGCAAAGGTATTAGAGAAATAAATAGCTGACTTAAAAATGACAATTTTGTCATTGATTAGTCACCCTGATTTTATTCCAAACCTGTGTTAGTTTTTTGTGGAACACAACACAAAATGCCTTACTATTTAATGTACCTCGAATGATCAATGTATGTCAAGCTCTAAATATGCATCATAAAACTGTAATGCAAGTAGTCTATGGCACTATATATTGTAGTGCACTACATATTGTAGAGTTATATTCCAAGTATTTTTTTTTTAAGAAATTAATACTTTTATTCAACAAGGGAGCAAAATTTGATACAATTGATAAAATAATATTTTTTAAAATCTATTAAAATTTTCAAGAACTTATATATACTACAAAATAAAAAAAAAATGTTTTAAATTAAGTACAATTTCACAATATTACTGTTTTTATTGTAATACCAAATAATTGATGCCTGGGATGTATTAAAAAAATTGCACCGATTCAGAATTTTTGAACGGTTGTGCAAGTTGTCATTTACAGATAATTGAAAGTAAAAAAAAGCAAAAGTGTTGTTCACAACACAAAGCAATTGTATTGCTTCAGAAGCTTTAAAGAATAGTGTCATTTGGACCACTTTTTATGATAGTTTTATGGCATTTTGTATTTTCCTTCTGGTCTACCCTTATTTTGTGGAAAAGTGCAGCATGTACATTATGCAGAACATTTTTTTTTTTGTGTTTCATGAAAGTAAGACATTGAAAGTAAGAATTTTAATGTGAAGATGTATGAATCATTCTTTTATTTGGTACATATTAGTGACGTATCAATTAATTTAATCCAAAATTAAATTTTACATGATATATTTGTGTGTACTGTGTGTATATAATGCACACACATACATTTAAGAAATATATAAAATATATATTTATATACGATATAAATTATATATTAATATGAATATATATGTATATGTTTATATGTGTGTATTTATATATACAGATAAATATACAGAGAATACACACATATATTATGTAAGTGTTTATTTTGGATGCAATTAATGATGACTAATTGATTTGACAGCACTAGTACATATGGTTTAAAAACTAAATTGTTGAATATGTTGTCTCCATAGCTCTTTAACCAATCGTTGTTTTTTGTCACAATCAGGAGGCTCAACGACACACAGATATGATCTTAGGGATGGCGGACTTCTCAAAGAGGAAGTGATCCTGAGGAAGCGTTCTGAGAACAGGCATTACACGGACGGTGATGGTGTGAGGGATTCTATTGTCATGGGAAACCTGTCTGGTGGATTTTTGGACAGCTTAGGTAAATTAAGCCTGATAGATCTGCGTGCACAAAGCCAATGGAATTTGATATAATGTCTCGCAAGGTGCAGCTTTTGGCAAAAATCCTTGGCTCACTCTCGCTTCAATCCTGCTCTTCTTTTTCTTCCCCTTATGCTTTTTGTCTTCTCTACACTTTTTTTTCTCCCTCTGTTTTCTCGTCATGCGACGGCTGCCTGCCAACCCTTTCCCGCCACACCCTGCCGTACCCCACCCTGCCGTGGCTTGGCTGTCTCTCAGGGGTCTCTAGCTTCAGCCAGAGTACAACTACCAGCTACAGCTTGAGCTCCAGAGCTCGTACTCAGTCTGAAGATATCAACGATGCACTGCAGAACCTGGATAATGTTCTTCAGGGTGAGTGAACCCGGAAACCACCAGCAGTGCATCAGTAAGAGGGTACTTTGAAACAGTAACGTCCTTTCATAATGTAAAGCAGTTAAAGGTACAATTTGTAAGATATTTGCAGTAAAATATCCAAAAACCACTAGGCTAGTGTTATATATTTTGTCCAGCTGATTACTAACAATATCTCTAATGTTTTCAACTATTTGTAAATCATGAGAAAATTCCCATCCTAAACAGTAACACGGGGCAGTGCAGTCGCCTGTCAATGACATTATTTATACCCTTTGTTACCGCCTTTACTGACGTAGAAACCACATGACAACAGTGTCGTGGACAAATGCGGAAGTAGCTTTGCGACAAACTTCAACTAGAAAGCGATGCCTATCTCGCATGTGTTTTACTCGACAGGTGAGTTGTTTTGATTAGTATCTTTACAGAAAACGTATGCTATTATAACAATCAACAAGATTAGTATTATGGGGCATACACGCCAAACGCGGGGCATCGCGTCTCTAGACCCGCGTGAGGACACGTCTGATCCATAGTCTGATCGCGTCTTTGCATTGACTTTGTATGTAATCTACTCACGCATATCGTTGAACTTGCATTCAATCCATGATTTATCTTTCCGTCTGATTGATGGCCGTAGTGGTTGGGTAGAAGACAACAAATCACATGCGTCATCAAACCATGCGATTGTTATTGTTTTGGTAGTGTGCCCTCTAGTGGCGGGTCCTACAACCTGTACCTTTAAGCGCAGATCTTTTAGTGGATGTTCTATATATTTCAATAAAATAAAATACAACTATTTATTTAGGCACCAAACATTTCAGACAGCTTTGAACTCATTTATTGATCATAATTATATTAAAAAGATGCATTAACAATAAATGCAACTTATAGAACACCAAATGTATTTTTAAATATATATTTTAAAAATGCAGTTCAGGGAACCAAATAAATCATTTAATCTTTTTTAGAACTGGTTCATTTACTTTTCTCTGAATGAACATGTTCATGAAAATGAATTTATCAAAAATTCTACACTGTAGGAGAGCACATTTGACTATTTTATTAGTCCACCTGGTAAGAGCAAAATATGACATCAAAAATAAGTATGCCAAACAGTTGCTACTGGGAAAGTGCCTTTTTTAAACTATTTTAGAATCAGCTGAGTTACTGTCATACTACTGAAAAATGTAGTTCAGTTTGAAGCATCTTTGCTTTTACTTACCTACAGACTGACACATCTCCGCCAAATCCCTGCTGTTTCCCCAGTGCTGAACCAATAAAACTGTTTTTGGCTGCAAAATTAAATGTCTGTTCTGTGGTTTGACATTTTACCGTCTGCACTGCTCGTGCCCTCAGACTCACGCTTCAACCCGGGTGTTCCTGAGACTCCCAGCAGACTGGTGTTCTCCGCCCTGGGGCCAACGGCTCTGAAAGTGAGCTGGCAGGAGCCCCAATGTGAGACTGATTTACTGGGGTACTGCGTCCTTTACCAGCTACTCAGTGGAGGTGATCCATATCTCTTCTCAATTAAATTTGTCATACCTATTCATTAAAAAAATATGAAAGTATATTAAATTATATGCTAAAACTAATTTCGTTTCCCATATAGGTGAAGTAAAGCGTATTGAAGTGAACAATCCCGCTCAGAACTCTGTGGCGGTTCAGGATCTCCTCCCAAACCATTCCTACATCTTCAAAGTGAAGGCCCAGAGTCGAGAGGGCTGGGGTCCTGAGAGAGAGGGAGTCATCACCATTGAGTCTACTGTCGACCCCAAGAGTCCACTGAGCCCAATGCCAGGTGAGAGCGCCTTCATTCTTACCTATAGGGGCCAAAGTAGTTAATTATTATCATTTACTAAATGTATGTGTGTGCTGTCTTTCAGGATCTCCCTTCACACTCAGCACTCCCAGCGCTCCAGGACCTTTGATCTTCACAGCTTTGAGTCCAGACACGCTGCAGCTGAGCTGGGAGAAACCTCGCAAACCCAACGGGGACATCCTGGGCTACGTGGTTACCTGTGAACAGCTGCACGGTGGAGGTCAGACAACACCCTCTTTATTTTCTATTTGACTTTCTTTTTTTCTTTTTTTTGACAACTGAACTTTGAATCCACATAAATATCCACAGCAGCCATTACTGCAATAATCAAAAACAGCCTCTGTTCTTTAGCTTCCTTGTTAAAGCTCTGTTTGGTGTCCTTGCAGGAGATCTTCGCTCCTTCCAGGTGAATGGCAATGCTGCGACTTCTTTGACTGTGTCTGACCTGAAAGAAAACATGCCATACAAATTCAAAGTTCAAGCCCAGACAACGCAGGGCTTTGGACCGGAGCGAGAAGGCATCATCACAATCGAATCTCAAGATGGAGGTATGTTGGACATTTCAACAGTGTGACTGAGAGAGTGATATGATAGCGTGTGAACCATTTATGATATGTATCTCACTATGTACTGTATATGTTTAATGTTTCAGTAATATAAAATACTATGGTTCAATAAAATCGCAATGGATAAAATCAAGTCTGGCCCTTTACAACTTTCTGTGGAATATTTTAACTCCGAAATACATTGTATCATATCTTATTTCATCTTTGAGGAAAAAAAACTGGTAATACATTTTGTTTGTTGAAGCTAAATAATCTCCTCTTCCTCTCTGCTCCTCCTCAGGCTCAATGTCACAGTACAGCAGCCATTCACTCACAAAGAGAGAGGTGTTCAACCTTCCAACAGAGATTACTTCACACACCACGTTCTCTGAACCCTTCGTGTCTTCAGGTAATAACACGCACTACATCTTCCAGGGTGCAAAATTCACAATTTAAGAGTTTTTTTTTCCTTTTTTTAAATTTATGAGTTACAATATCAGTTGAGTTGGCCTCGCATGCTTGAATCAAAACTATTTATTAAGATTTACTACTATTTTTATTAAATATAATTAAACAAATAACTAGATATTTTATCCTATTCAATATAAACCTATAAAACATAATTAATTGAGGTGATTATGCTTATTTTGTGATATGTAAAATACATACCTTTTTATCCAATAACAATTCCATAAAATGAAGTCCAATATTATCTAAAAAAACATTATCTTTTATTTGAATTAACACATGTTTTAATTCACGGTACCACCGCGTTCACTACATTTTTTCAGAAAGCAAAAATAAAAAATGTGAATATTGATTAAACATTGATTATTATTTATGTTTAATCATGAAATAGAGACCTAACATCAATAATATTGGTCACTTTATTTAAAGGTCCAATTCTTGCTATCAACAAACCATTAACCATGCATTTGCTTTAATAAACTCCTTATTTGCTGCTTATTAATAGTTAGTACAATAGTAGTTAAGTTTAGGTATTGAGTCAGATTAGGGATGTAAAATATGGGCATGCAGAATATGTGTTTTATAATGCTAATAAACAACCAATATGTTAATTTTAGGTATGCTAATAAGCAACTAGTTATTAGTAAGAATCGGTCCCTATACTAAAGTGTTACCCGAATGTTATTAGAAAATATAACAAAGTACTATTATATCATATTTAATATATTAAACTAAATACACATTTATATTGGTGGTATATCAGTCATCTAACATTTCTGGAAATACCATACAGTATGTTGTGTCTATGATAATAAACTTATAGCAGTTGATCAAAATAAATTGCTATGAAATCAATTTTTTAGTTCTAGACTTTAAATTCTTTATTGTAATGTTTTGCTCGTTGTATCGGTGTCTGATGTGTATTTCTTCTAGACGGGATGATGATGATGTCGAGCAGGCAGATCACAGAGTCGGGCGGCACCATCACGCGGCAGGTGGAGATGGTGCAGAGAGGAGTGATGTCCAGCAGCACCGTCACTAAGAAGGTGGAGAGACAGTACTACGAGGCCTAACTGAACTTCCTTCCCCAAGTGCCTTCGGCTGAAATCACATGGCAGAGCAGCAGTACAAAAACACACTAAAGACAAACTAGAAACATTCACAGACCAATGTGCACAACATATGGTGTTTATGTGAGCATGAGAACAGCTGAGTGCTTGGATTCCTCGGATTATTGATCATAAAGACCACATTTTCAAGCCTTGATTTTTTTGTTGAATGTAAAGACTTAAAACATTTTAGTGTTATCTTATCGCTTCCAAACAGGTATTTGTTAAAAATATTGGCATCAGTCCATGTTTCATGTAGTGTTTGCGAGAAAGGTTATTGTTGTATGTGGCGTGGGATATTGGAGCTAGATTGCGATCGTTTTGACGAGGTTTGAATTTGGCAGGTTTCATATCATGTTGTTTATATCATTGATGTTGCTTCCAAGATGTATCAAGTTATTGGAGCATGTATGTTTTCTATATGTATTTCCACATCGAGTATGCCATGTCTCTTCAATTAACTCAAGTCATTTTCTCCTAAATCAGTTTTTTTCACTTGCAACACATGAGCGCATACATATGGACTCGATTCTTAGGACTGTAAATATGTTACTGAGGTTTGTTTTTTTACTGCCTGGTTGCAAGATGTGTTGTTGTAACTTCAGGCCCGTGGCTGTATTTCAGATGATATTAAATCTGCCAGGTTTATACACTGCTGGGATTTTGTAAAAGATTACCCATCTCACACCTATGTACCCTTGAATTACATTTTAACTGCCTTTAATCATTTGTATGGTACTTTTAACATGGGAAAACATCTTTTTTTTTAGAGTTTTATAAGAAAATTGCATTTCACCATCATATTCAAGCTGTAGTTTGTAGTTATGCAAAACGTCTCACTGCATATTAGTTCTCCACAACAATAAATTATCCTACCACAGTCGACTCCTTGTGTGTCAGCTGTTTATTAGAAAAAGATTTGCAACTGAATGTTTTTAGCACACTGTGAACCTATTGAGATGCTTCACACTGATTGGAGGAGTTTGTACCGACACTGCCCTCTATATGGTTTCTTATGTTACTGACAAACAAAAAAAATCATGGAGCTGAATGTGACTATATTCAACACTTGCTAAAACTAGATTGGAGATAAAATTGTGAATTCAGATTAGCAAAATAATATTTTGGTTTTAGGATTTGGCTAATTGTAATCATATTTTAGGCCATGCGCTTAAAAACTACGTTAATGAACATTATATGAGTAAAAAAAAAAAAAAAAAAAAAAATCACAATTCAGTACAGAAATATTACAATGACAATCACTGTCAAGTTACATTTTGAATGTTGAACGTTCTATGAAATTGAGAGTAGATTTTATAAGTTTAATTTCTTAAAATAAAAAATAACATTGTACAGTTTCCATTCAGACTTTTTTTGCATACAAGCAGTTCGAGCTAAACTGATTACAAGAGTAAATGTGACAAGCACTTTCACAAAAATAAACGATTTAGTGATATCATGAACACATTCCCAGCACTCATGCATCAGTATGTTTTAGCAAAAAAGCCCTTAGTATATATTTTTTAAAGAATGTTTTAGTAGCTGCACAAGAATGAAATTTTAAAATCAATTATATCCCAGATTAATATGCATAGACAAATATTTCATTTGTAGGTTGAGTTCCTGAAAAAGTAAAAACATTGCATGCGGACCAGTCTCACACAGCAACAGTAGGCATGTTCAGCTTCAAATCTGCAATATTTTTGTATCATTTATGTTTTGTATCAGGGATGATGTATTTTTGTAGACCAAAACCCTGGGAAATTATTTTTAGCATTATAATACTTTCAGTCCAGAGATCAGTGGGTTTTCTGAAAAGGTTTTTGGTTAAATGCCTGAAATAAGGTCTGCAGTTAGCACAAGCTCAAGATATTTTCAGGTTTAATTCCACAACATAAAATACATCAGTAATAAATATTCACATGATTTTTTTTTTTTTTTTTTTTTTTATATTTGACTTCTTTGATTGATAACAAGTGGCTAAATGGGACTATTGAGGTTAAATGGCACACCAAACAGGTAAACTCATCTTCTCACTGGGTTTTATAATCATGGTCTTACAAACTATTCTATTCTAAACTATTCATTTAGCTTTTTACTTCTGGTGATTGTACTTAGGCTTCAAAATGTGTTTACATTTGTGAATATGAACTTTTTTTAGTCACAGACCTTATTTTCTCTAATAATCCAAAAGCTTTGAGGAACCATCAGTACAAAAGCCAGTGGAAAATCTCATTGGGTTCTAAACTTCCAGATTGGCCTACAGAAAAAAAATCATCACTGCAGCTCTTTAGCAGGACTACCTGTTTGTTCAGACAGACTTTAAAAAATATATTTTAACACTTTCTTTGTGATGCTAGTGGTGCAGATTTCACAGCTTTAGCTACTTCCAACAAAAAAAAACTTTTCTCTCTGATTCTATTTTTAGTAAGCATTGATCAATTATTGTTATTTTATGCTTGTGTAATTTAAATTTTCAATCCGTGTGCATAAGGATTGTGAGTTCATTATTAGCAGAAAAGACATTGTCCCTTACATAGACATCGCTCCCTTAGGTCTGCAGGCCTGATCACCATCTCGCGGACCATCTCCACGGTCCCAAACACTGGGTAAAGCTTCTCTGTGAACATCTCGCTGTATGTGTAGATGTGTGCACGCTTCTGGGTGTCATAGAAGGACAGCTGCCCCGCCTCATAGTCCAGATAGACCCCCACCCTCCGCGGGATGAGTGACTGGGGCAGGGGTGTGGGCGGTGTGGTCAGGGCCTTGAGCTCGGAGCCCCTCTCCAGCCTGAGGGTCAAGTATCCGCTCTGGGTATTCAGTGGTCTGTAACCTTTGCAGAGAGCGGATTCTTTGGCCACCCCGAGACGCCAATCACGGTCGCCCACTTCTACCTCCCAGTACCGGCGTCCCGACGAGAAGCCTTCAGAGCCGAGACAGCACCACCAGCTGTCGAAGCGCCGCAGGCTGTGAGAAACCTCACGCCGCTCCAGACCACACTGCATGCGCTTGCGGTCCTTAGACAGAACCAGAGCAGGGTTGGCCGTCTCTGGGTCAAGAGTCACCTCCACTGAAAAACAGAGCAGCACTTATAGTTAGATTTAGGTCTTATTTGTATTGTGGGAGGTTTTCAAAAAATTAAACAGTGGAGAGAAATAAAAACTGCACGCTGCCAATTAAAATACTGCCCAATTTTGATGTTATGATGTATTATGTGTGTGTAATATATAAATCAAATATACCGTATTTTCCGGACTATAAGTTGCACTTTTTTTAATAGTTTGGCTGGTCCTGCGACTTATAGTCAGGTGCGACTTATTACAATTAATTTGACATGAACCAAGATCAATGAACCAAGAGAAAACATTACCGTCGGCAGCTACTAGAGGGCGCTCTATGCTGCTCAGTTCTCCTTCAGTCTACACTGAAGACATAGAGCGCCCTCTCGTGGCTGTAGACGGTAATGTTTTCTCTTGGTTCTAAATAAATGCGACTTATAGTCCAGTGCGACTTATAGTCCGAAAAATATGATATGTCTATTGTGTATATTTATGTATATAAATTAACATACATCTATGTATACATTTAAGAAAAATATATGTTAAGTGTATATATTAAATATTTACAAAATATGTGCTGTATGGTTTTAGTAATTATATATATATATATATGCTTATTTATTCAGCTTTCAGATGATGTATAAATCTCAATTTCTAAAAATGTACACTTACGATGTGGTCCAAGGTCATACGCGCACACACACGTATATCTAATTTTGACACATACCTGTAGCATCACATATCCAGTTCCACACTGAAACGAAAAGCAGCATTTGTGTTACTAAATAAATTTTAGAAATTATCTATTGAATTGACAGCCTTGATGTCTACAGCTGCTGAATGTCAATGCATTTAAATTTTATTTGATTGATGAATCTATTAATCTCTCACCTATGTGTGGAATGTAGCCAGTGCAATCTAAAGAAGATGAGAGAGAGAAAGAAATATTATCAGAAAGCCGTTTTCATGTCTAAACTAATAAAATATCTGTCTGTGATTTTTGTATAATACAGTATTGTTCTCCAGAAAATACCAGATGATCTGATTTATAAGCTTAGTAATTCCACTTGGCGCCACTAGTGGAGCAGAAAACACTTACAGCATTTCAGGTACAGTAACTATCCTTCAAAATCAATTCTGGGGCATTAATGTCATTGCCTTCTCACCGATCGTCTGGGACTTTTGTTTTTGTACCAGCCACAGTCTTGGAATGAGCTCCTACAAAAACACAGTTGTGCTTAATGTCAGTCTTGCTGGTTTTTAGATAAATTAAAAACGAAATGTGCAAAGTCTTTGAATGTTGTAAATGTTTTCAGAGGCATCACACCTTGTCCAGATGTTCTCCAAGCACGACCCCTATGAGCAGCTCCACAGCAGACTGCAGATGCGACAGGTGACCCCGCTTCCACCGCAGCTCCACGTCATCCAGCATCATCAACACCGCCTCACCCGGCCAGATACCATGCTGAGAGAGAAAGAGAGAGTTTATAACAAATAACACATATGGTAAGACTAACAGATAGGGCTTAGCGGGCTGTGCATGTCTCTCTCAGGTGAGTCAGTGAGGTCGTTTGTACTCAGCACAGTCTGACAAGAGGATCATAGCAAGGTTAATATCTTAATTCTTAATCAGAGAGCAACCCGAGACAAGACCAACAGAGAGAGTAAGATGCTTCATTTACAGCATGGTTTGATATAACATTACACACTAACAAACCAATTAATCTGACAACATGAGAAAATGTTGTAACCCTTAATATATTTATGGACAAAACTTTTTTGCTTTATAGAGGCCCATTTAAACACTTCCAGACACAAGTTTGTACACGCTTGATTAAATTACCTTACACACCTTTTGATCTAAAAGGCTTCTGCTTAAATGACTGCTTTGTAAACAAATACTGTAAATGTCTGCCTATGAATTTGTTCTGCAAAATAAATTACATTTAACAAACATTTTGTATGAATGTTTTCCTAAGAAAATCCCAGAATGCATCTCATGAAATTTAGCAGATGCATCTTCTGAATCTTCTCACCGGGTGTCTGTTGCGCTGTCCTCTGGTCCAGTCCAAAATGATCCTTTTGTATGGGCCCAAGTCATATTCTCCTCCCTGCTCCAGCATGCTGAGCAACTGACTCTTCCAGTCCCTCTTTTCTGGATGCAGATCAGCATAAACTTGCATGGGCGTCTCAGTATTTTCCTGCATAATGAGAAAAAAAAAATTGGAATATAGCATGCAAGTCATGGACTTTGATGATATTTTATGGTGCTTTCAAATATTGAAAGTTTGAGATCTCCAGTCATTTGGAAAAATATTAACAACACCTGTATCATCTCTATGACATAAAGTCTTTAATAGCCACATATAGAGAACTTCTGATCTAAATCCCTCAATGCAATTACATTTTGCAAGTACAGGATTTTGGATTCAACATCAGTAACTCTGAAAATAATTGCCTCAATAACTTGAGCCCCTTGAGCTGACATTTATGACGCAATAACCTTTTTAATAAAAACCCTGTGTCTAACTCAAATCAATTACTTTGATTTCTCAAGATGCAATGTGCTGACGACAAGCTTTTTTAAAAGTACACTAAATCCAAGAGGCGGATGCCCTGGAGCGAACTACAGCTCAAGGACACAAAAGTACTGTGGACTATACTATAACTTGAAAACAAGCCACGATTAAATCTTGATCCTTTAAAAACGGACACCGAATTTTAAACCCTTAAGCCACTGGAGCTGTCAGTCAGCTTGAGAGAAACATACAAGCTGGTTACTATGGGGACTGGTGGCAGGATTTTTTCTAAATTTAACACACGGCTGAAACCAACCAACATCAGCCTGTAATTAAAGCCATGCAGATCCTGAGAAACAGCAGCTGTCTGAAAAACAGAGTGTGTATCTTGTAGGATGAAGCTTAATGAATACAGGAAACACAGCTGACTACATTTACTGAGGAACAGGGTTGTGGATCATTCAGAAATGAACTGAATGCTTTTTATAATTATATCCCATACTAGGAAAATAGCATCACCCTTTATTTTTCAAGGTTCAATTCTCATTATTAACAAAAAGTTAACTGACTTTTGCCTCAAATTCTTAATTTGCCACTTATTAACGGTCAGTAAGGTAGATGTTAAGTTAAAGTACTGTTAAGTTCAATTCTGAAAAGTGTTCCTGTAGCTCAAGTGGTAGAGCATTACGTTAGCAAGCGCAAGGTTAGGGGTTCGAATTCCAGGGAACACATGTTAGGAGAAAATTGTTAGCTTGAATGCAATGTAAGTCGCTTTGGATAAAAGTGTCTGCTAAATGCATTAATTTCATTTTAAATCTAATTAATTTATTTATTATGAATCTGCCTGTGATTAATTTCAGCTCAGGTTCTAACCTTCATCTCCAGGATGTTGGCGGTCTCCACAATGAACTCTCGACAGGCATGAGGAGGCCACACATCCTCTCCGGTCCAGATGTGAGCCAGAATATCTGACCTCTGAAAGACATCAGCATAAGAGCTTCCAACAGAGATACACAGAGTTTGAAAATGTGTGTGGAAACGTATTCAATAGCGGACTCTTAAGAGCTGGAGAAAAGCCAGGTACAGGAACAATGCAACCATATATTAGTCTTACCCAGGGATGGGCAGTATTTCAGATACATGTATTTAAAATACGTATTTGAAATACAAAATACTATTTTGTATTTTAAAGCCTTTGGAAAAAAAACAATTGTAATTTGTATTTAAATTCATTTAAGACGAGTATTTTTGTATTTTCAAAATACTCAAAATACTTTGAGCCAGTCAACCTCTTAATCAGGGTGCTGTTTTCACGCATCAACTAGTTCAGACCAGACACACCCCTCCCCCCCAACCCCAACATTCATCCACGTGAGCCGCAGCTGTACAACCCAGCCTTGGATCGGCAACTTTTCTGGAATAAAGTGAGGATCTGCTACTTGTTGATTAAAGTAGCTTGTCAAATGTGTTTGAATCATTAACGTTACTGCATGTTAGGGATGGGTGATATATGACAATATCGTAGATTCGTAGCGATGGTATAAATTGTGAATCGACTGAACTTTTTCTAAATCTTTTACATAGGACTTTCTGCTTTCTCTTTAGCTTTGTGCAGCTTACTGCGTGCGCTCCTCAGTAAACCTACAAGGCTTTTATGCTTGACGTGCTCTCCGTTGTATAATTCTGTGAAACGACAGAAGGCGACTCTGAGTAATTGTTCTCCAAACCACGAAAAAGCAGCGATGAGAGGAAGTAGTTTGCAGAATAATTTGTCAAACATCTCTTATACTGTCTATGTCAAACACTCGTCTCGTGAGAAGTTCGTGAATAAATGGATTTCTTCACATGTAAACGGATTTATGATGTGGGTAATTTTGACAACACATGTGAAAAAAAAGTTTTGTTACACTTCTTAAACCTTAACCAAATAATCAAGTTAAAACCAGTAAACTTGAAACTGTGACTTGTGACATTAGAACAAAACATTAATATGATAACATATGTATAACACTAAATTGAACAATACTTTGTTATATATGTTTTTTAATTCATTAATTATTTTATTTCAATTAATGATTGTATTAAACACCTACCATTACTTTATTCATTATTTCTGCTATGCAGGCTCATTTTGTAAATGTAATCATTTTAAATTTTACAAACATGGTGCTTTATGAAAATGTAACTGGACACATTTCTAAATTGTGATTGTGTTTACCCATCTATGCAAATGTTTGTTTATGTGGAGATTAAATAATTAGGTTAATCATTGTCTGTCTACATCAGTTTAGTGCAGTGATTGTGTACATTTGTTAGGACAATGATACACCACACTTTTAGTTGTATTGTTCACCAAAAAACAATTGTGCCAAATGATTTCTAATTTTAACCTGTTAAATGTCACCCCGTCCCGTATACAGGACGCCTACGTTGACTATGCTATATTTTAGGGGTGCTCCAATCACGATCGGCCGATCATTAATGCGCATCTCGTCAGTAAAGCCGGTTTTCTAATCAGCTGTAAATTCCATCAGGTGCGTGATTTCACATAGAGCAGCTGTTACTACACAGAACCGTTGTTAATAGAGAAGATCCACTTCATTTTCAGCGTTTTTTGGCGCATCTTCTCAGTTAACAACGGCTCTGTGTAGTAACAGCTGCTCTATGTGAAATCACGCACCTGATGGAATTTACCGCCGATTAGAAAACCGGCTTTACTGACGAGATGCGCATTAACGATCGGCCGATCGTGATCGGAGCACCCCTACTATATTACAATCAAATCTAATCTAGACAAACTATATATCGTTGGAAAGGTCTAAGACTCCCAAATATATATTTTACCAATATTTTTTGTTAAACATTATGTAGGAAAAGTAATAGATGAATTTCTGACAAGAGTGCACCCTCAGAAATCTACTTTACAAAAGGAGCTTTGACCTTTGTTTAAAAATAAGACTTCCTCGTTGCCTTTATCACATTTTAGAAATCATCAGAAGTTATATATCACTTGAAAACATAAAATCTCAAAATTCATCCTTTAAAACCCATTTTAAAATCAGACATTGCATTACCATGTAAATGGTATATCAAAATCATCTTACAAAATGTTTTCAGTCATGATTATAAAAATTTAGGTTTGTATCATGCACATTCATGTCTATCTTCAAAAACGTGAGTGACAGTTAACAGGTTAAAAAAAATATTTTAGATAAACTTTATATTTTCTAATTATGTATATAAAAACAAATAAACTTTACATTTAACAAATATAAAAAAAAGTTACTATACTACTTGCGTAAAAAAAAAAAAGGGCAGGTTAGGTCAGCCATATTGGATGGCAGATACTTTAAGATTGTGAAACAAACAGAACTTGGCCACATTGGAACACCAGTCTGTCACATTGGCTTTTAATGATGGTGATAAAACATAATAAAAGTTAGTTTTTGTAGGTTTTGTCGTTTTTTTATTTCTTACACTGCAGGGGAAGGAAAGAGGTATATAAAATTAGTTTCTAAGCAGTTGCACACATCTAAATGCTTTTTGGCATTCAGAATAGGCCCAGATAGATTTCAGCCTAATAGGGATACCTGCACTGAATCTTCAATTTCACATGTATTTTGTGTATTTTCAAAATACAAAATACTGTATTTGTTTTTAAATACATTTTTCCACACAGTATTTTGTATTTAAATACATTTTTCCACACAGTATTTTAAATACATTTCCGTGTATTTATGCCCATCTCTGGTCTTACCTGACAGATCCTGTTGAGTTCTCGCGCAAGCTCCATTATAAACAGCTGACTCTCTGTTAACGGCTCTTTCTTCGCATGTTTCACTCTCTTCCGCGTCTCCTGCACAGACAGTTAGGATCTATGGAATAACTTCGGCTCCACCAGGAAATATAACAGCTACTTATAAATGCGTTTTTCTTTTCTTCTTAAAGTCATGAACATCTCCATCACATCTCAATTGGATTACAATTGCTGACTAATTTTAGTGCTAACATTTTATTTATACCAAGTACACCATTAAATAATATTTTCATTTAAACTTGTGGAAAAGTGTAAAATAAATGGTTCAAACAAATTATTAAATAATATCTTGACACTTTTGCACAAGTTTAACGGTTACAGCTTGACAGAAAAGGATACAGAATTAAAATAAAATACAAATATTCAAATATATGTGGCTTATTTTCTTCATCTTGCATTTAATTTTGTAGCAGGTCAAATTGTTGCAATGAAAATGATGCCACAACTAAACTAATTTTAATAAAAGTCAATTTATCTGAAACGAAAGCAACTGTAGTTGTGCCTCACATTTTATGTAGTCCATCCTAAATACACACAATTATTGTATAACGTATTTTCCTATTAAATCATATTTCGTAATTTCTTAATGTTTTGACAAGTGTGACTTGACTGTAAATAACCATATTCAGTATAAAAGTAACAAAAATATATTCCATTCACAAGTGATATTTACCTTAATTTTCCTTATTTTCTTCACACGCCACATGTTTCACATTTCATTGTGTCTCACTGATAAACAAGTACACTACTTTATTAGCGAGCAATATTGCTGGTTGTGGTGTAAATGGCGCCACAACTGAGTTAGTTTTGAAAAAATAAAAAATAAACTCATCAGAAATAAGTGTGTTTAGTTGAAGTTCATAGCTAGCAATTTACATAGCCTATCCCAAATATGCAATTTCTCAATTACTGTAACAAGTCCTCTGATGCAACAAAATTGAATGAATGAACACTGTACCTTCAGACGAAACTTGAGCTTCTTGGCAGGTTCAATGAGGAACTGAAGGCAATCCTTCATCATGTTGGACAGCCTGATGTGACCCTATTAGAAATCTGAAAGAGACGGAATGCAGAAAACAGCAAAAGAGGGAAAGAGAGAGATTGGAGTTGTTTAAGATCAGTGTAACAGCTGAGAAAGATGGGAGGGGTTTGGAAAAAGCCTTACTTTCAGAGCTCAGCAAACTCAACACATGCTCAATCTGCAACAACGCATTATTTTTTGATCACTCTGCGGCTCTGCTCCGATCAGCTCGTTACGACAGAGGTTCCAGGTCCAGAGAGACCCGAGGAAGCAGTGAGAGCACTTTTAATAGGTGCTCGGGGACAGAGGGGGGGTGTAATTGTGCTGAATCAGCACGACTTCTCAGTGTTCCTCCAGCAGCACGCCCACACAACCTGCCAGAGCACCTCGACACTCAGTCGATTCCTAATTTCCAGCCCCAAAGTTAAAAATCAGCTTATAATATTAAGCATACAACATGGCCCAAATGTCCATGACCACTAGTGAAATGGCTTCCATTTCACATTTTCTAATATAATACAACATCTTTAAATTACAAATTATATTATAATCATGACAATTTGAGAGAGAAAATGATTTTCCATGATGTTACTTTTGTAAAGTCAGGTAATTCTGACATTAAATGGAGTAAACTCCAAACTTTCTAATTAAGAAAAAAAACTGCACAAGATGGAAATTTTCATTGAGAATTATGAAATCAGCATCATCAAATTGCAATTAAGATGCAGATCTTTGAATGATTAGCTTAAACACTATCAGTTTGTCAAGCCAACAAAATAAATGAATTCATCTTGTGCACATACATTATTACAAGGTATAGCTGATCCAAGAAATATTCACAATATTTCTATCTTTTAAAATGTTTTCCGGTTTCTTTACCGATTTAAAATTATCCCAAATTTCCGATGTAGTCTTAGACTTCTGAATAGCAGGTATTTTTCACTTTAACTATACCTTCCTGTTTTTAGACAGTAAGAATGAAGAATAAAAGAGGTTTCTGATAAATACGTTTGTCCATATGCATTATGCACTGATAAAAATGTATCGACACTATAATCGCACAAATTCGTTCATACAACACTATAAAATTAAGTACAGTTCTTGATTCTATGATATTTTGGTGCACAATGTTCTCTTGTTTCTGTTTGGGACAGTAGTGCAATGTCACACCAAAGAAACTACTTCAGCTTCCTTGCATTTATTTATGATTAACTATACTTGTTGACTGAATGAACAATGCCAGAATCTGATAAGGTTTAATTAATGATCCGCTACAATCTGAAACTAAATTATGTGCCCAAAGTAAATGCAATTATGTTCCTCTGGTGTGCAATATGATTTACTTAAGCTCTAATTAATTCAGTCTCATTTATTTATGATCCAATAAAACTGCTGACTTAGATGAATGAACATGACTAATGAAGGAGATAAAAGTTTGTACATTTACATGGTTACATTTTTGATCAGCTATACCTTTAAGTATGTGCACAAGATAAAATCATTAATTTTGTTAGCTGGACAAACTGGTGGTTAAGCTTATTATTCAAAAACCCAAACTTTTAGACTAGAGTTACATCCACTGAACATGGCTCAGACCTTCAGTCTGTGTTGACCTAATAAGCTTTCTTTTTTACATAACAGAATGTAGAACCTTAGAAGCAAGCTAGAACTGAAAAGCAACACCCTAGCAACGCCTCAGACACATTAGTAGCTACTCCATCAATCTGTATAACAGCATAATCAATAGAACTCTCTGACTGTCTAAACCAAAGGGACTTGTCAGGTTCTTCTGGTGTGCACTGCAGTGTTGGCAGATTGTTGGCATTGTCACACCACGTGTCAGGTCTGAACAGGGACAGATTAAAGAGGTCCTGACAGATTCAAATACACAAACCACGTGAACGAGCACAAGGTGCAGATCTCCCAAACCCACACTGATCCTTTAAGCGAATTAAACCAGTACAGCCCTGTGTATATTTTTGAGCATGAGTGAGTAGGTGGTGTTGGTGAACAAAAACCTGCTCACGACAGACTCCATTAAAATACATAGATCACGTATTTGCATTTTAATAAAAATAAATATCCCAAAATAATAATAGTAACTGTTATTCAATATAAATTACAATTAATATAATAATCACATGTTAATATGACGATTTAATTTAGATTTTTCATAGCATTTAGAAAACTAAATAATAGGCTATACATTTTCGTCCACTAGGTTTATGTACGTTATTGCAGATGACAGACAAAAAACAAAAAAAAACAAAAAAACCAAGGCGTCATGATACGCTGCAAACTCAGAGAAGCGCAATGCAGTCATAATATTATGCAGTTGCGCGCATATGCAAAAGTCATTAAACAGCAACAGCAGCACCGTTGCTGATGATAGAATAAAAAGTTTAGCGAGATAAAAGTCACATACCTTTTTATTTATCCTTTTGAAATATCCTCGGAAAGTTTTCCTACATCACAGCCTCATCTGATGTTTGTGCATCTCGTTGCTCGTTCTCTAAAAAAGGCCTCGCCTCAGCAGTCAAGACACGACAGGAGTGTGATGAATCTCGTGGTGACCAATCAGCGTTCACACGTCTTGGTACTTTAGTTAATAGCCTTTTGTCGCGGAGTGATTACCGATCGTGTATTTCCGTAACGTTCCCGAACGACTCCTCGGATATTTCCGTTACATTTCCGAAATGATACGAGTGCCTTTTCCTCAGCTTTCCTCAGCAAGACATCCAGCAGAGGACACTGTTTTCTAACATTTCTTACATTGTTTGCTCTAATTCTTCGACGCAGTTCTGAAAATTCTGCTGTCTCAAGCCGAAATATGCATTTATATGATATTATATTATGAGTAACCTTTTTTCACTTTTGTACTAGTTTTTTCAACTGCTTACAAATAAAATCTTTACTTGTCACACAATTTCTGAAACCTGACACTAACACAACAGATCCACACACCAAATCTTTAAAACCATACAAATTCTTGGCCTTTGAATCAGTTTTTAGTTTCATAAAACACTTTTTGCATAACAAAACACTCTCTATGTAACACACAAAAATCTAACAGGAAATGATATTATGTCAAAGGTGTTTGCAAATGTTTGCTTATGAGTTGTGTTTGTGATGTTTTGAATGCAGTGCTTCATTTTGCAATAGATGTGTGTGCATTTTGTGTGTGCAATTCTTAGATTTGTGTGAAAAGTTTTGAAAAAAAGGAAAAGTTTTGAAAATGTAAGCAACTGAAAAACTGTAATAAAAGAAAGCTTTAGACTCTAAATAGCTTTTTGCACTTTCACAAACCGATTTAAAACTTAAAATAAAAAAAACTTTATTGAAAATAGAAGGGACAACAAATATGTACAAATGAAAATAAATGCTGTTACGCATGTGAGAAACAAAAAAAACATGATCTCATTAACAGCCAAAAATGAACGCCATGTCACTTTTAAATGATTTCGTACGAAAACGAGTAAAAAATAAAAGTCAACAAAACTTATATCATAACAACATTACATATCAAACAGAACTTCAATATTTGATCTTGCATAGGTATTCGATTGGTTAGAGATAAAAGCAGCTATTACTGTTTTAAATAGCAGGAAGAGCACAATATTTCTAAATGAATCAAATGCAATGAGATTTAAGCATAACTGAACTGAATCTTTGCATCGGCACCATTTTGTTTTGTCTACAAAACTCATCGTTAAAAATCACAACTGAATATGAAATTCCATTTTCTCTTAGTGATTTAAATTTCCATTTCTTCGTTTACTGAGGCAGTCAGTTGTTAAAAAAAAAAAAGAATATTCTGTAATGGTGTGCTAGTTTAAATACCTCAATTGTTTCTTTTGTCTTTTCGGACTTAAAAACAAGCAGTGCCCCACAAATACAACTTTACAGAAATAGACAATAAAACACACGACACAAGGAAACTGATTGCATAGATGTGACAGAGCAGGTGCAAATTACTCAGGTGGAGAGGATTGTCCAAAGTACATTTCCTCCAAAAAACACATGCACCGCTGTAATCAGCTGACCTTGCACTCACAACTGCACCCAACAACAAAACAACAACAAAATTTCAATGCTTTATGGCATTTTACAAGCTATCTGAAGTCACTCAATTCATAAAGCAGATGTTTCCAGTGAAAGAACAAGTTCCAGGTAATGGAAGGACCTGTTTTGAACTCTGTAGTCTTATTTTCCAACCATCTTTAGGGCTCAGGTTAATCATAAGCTCTAGATGAAGCCATTGTTACAGCAGTTTCGGGCAACCGGTCACACAGTCATTCGAAGGCTCCATCAGTTAGATGCAAAAGTGTTTAACAAGGAGAGCAGGTGTGGTGGTTTAAAGGACCTCATTATTACAGACGGCGGTCGTAGATCTTAACCATTCGTTTAATATGGAAAAGCTTGTGGCGAAGTTTGCGACAAAGGTGCTTCTTGTTTTGATAATCTGGCATCTAAGCAGAGAGAATAAGAGAAAGAAATCCTCATTTTAGATTAAAAAAAGCAGTGCATATATGAGTCAGATGTTTAGTCTTTTAACCATGACTCACCCGTTTTAGGTCTTTGAGATGATTATATTCCTCTGCTACAGCCTGTAACATGAGATAAAAAAGAAAGTCATATGGATTTGAACAACAGGGAGGTGAAGTAGTCATCTGAAATGTTTTCAGTCGCTCGCTCACCTGGTACTTGGACGAGCCCTCTTCAAGTGTGTCCAGCTCTCTGCTGAGCTTGTTTATCTGATCGTTGATGTCGTCCATTTCTGCACACAGTTCCTTATAGGTCCTGAGGTCCGAGTCAAACTCTTTCTTGTACTCGTGTCGCTGGGTGTCAGACGTGATCTCTGGATACAGACTGATTGGAAAGGAAACAGATATTAGTTGGATGGTAGCTTGTATAATGAGCTTTAAAGTAGGCAAGATAATTAAGGTAAATAGTAATTCGGTAGTGTTTAAATAAACTTTTATCCAAATTGATAGATAAACAGACCCTCTGGACTGGAGCGACCTAGAGGTAAGCATCTTGATCAAAGCAACAGTGGTGATATTTAATGGATTAACTGCTGTGGAGTTTAAACTGACAACTCTTCAGTTGCCACTCCGCAGAAAAAAAACTAACAAAAACACCCACCATAAACCGAGTAAAGGTATATTTACCGTTACAAGGTGACAATCTGTCAGGAAAATACAGTCATTTGAAAATGAAAACGCACAGTGAGGGCATACATTTTCAAATTGCGCTCATTTGAAATTCCACCAATCACAAAATTTCGCTAATGTGAATTATGTAAAATACAACCATTTAAAGAAATTCTGTTGATGTGAAATACCTTCATTCACAGAAATCTAGCTAATGTGAAATACTACTATTTGCTAAAAAATCACTAATTCAATGCTTCATTTGCCATTTGTTTTTGCTAATATGAATCACCACTATTTTTACATTTTGCTAATGTGACTCTGCCTTAACTCCTTACGTAAGTCAGCTTTTTACTAAATAAACTTTCAAACCTGTATTTTTCATCTGAGTCAGAAAACAGCAAATAGTGAGAAATCATAAAATGATTCATAATGTAGTGAATACAAGTATTTCAGTCAAGTCACTATTATTTATATAGCACTTTTTACAATGTAGACTGTGTCAAAGCAGCTTTACAGTATTAAACAGGAAAATAGTGTGTCGAAATAATGTGCCAGACAAAACCAGCAGTTTAATTCTAGGTTGCAACAAAGTCAACATTATAAGTATTTTAACATTACAAGTAACTAAGTAACTAACATTTTCAAAGATCACGTAATAAATGCTGAAAGAACATATAGTTCATTGTTACTGTTAAGTGTTACATTTATATGTCGTGTCGTCTGAAAGTTTATTGTTTGCAAAAATTTTCTTCTCAGAGTCCAACAATAAGTGAAACCAAACCACATCTGTTTTTTTCACAGCCAACCAAACAATACATGTAAACATGCACACCTTTGACCCATTAACCCAAATTTAGTCTATTATGTTAGCATGTGGAGATACGTGCCAGAGATGATTATCTAGACTTCCTTGTTGTAGCCAAGGGAATACGCTACTAACTCTGGACCCGCATGACCCACAAACAATTCTTACCGTGTCCATAGATCCTCGTCAAAATCATTTGCAGTCTCTCCTCCTGTTGTGTACTCGGTTTCGTACTGAGACTCGTCCAGCTCAGGGTTCCTCCTGCGTCTCTTGCCCCTGGAGGCAGACGGTTTGCGGACGGTGTCCGTCTGGTCGGAAGGGCTGGAGCTCACTTCTCCAGACCGGGATGTAGAATGTGATGGCCGGCTGAAAGAGCGCTCAGGGTAACTGTGGGTGGAAAAACTGTTACCACTTTATCCAAAAAGAGAAATGAGCAAACATTCATTCAAACACATTTGAGCAAGCAAATATTCTTCAAGATACTATATGACAGTCTGAAAAAGAACATGTTTATCTGGCATGGAATTAAAATATAAAAAAAAGGGAATTGCAACTTTTCTAACAGTTCAATTTTTTTTTCACAAAAGCAAGTTTAAATATCACAATTGTTTCTTACAATTGTGAGTTTATATTTAGAAATTGTGCATTTACATCTTGCACCTTTAACATTTTCTTGCAATTCTGTCTTTTAGACACCTGAACTGACTTTACATTTCACTGCATTAATGTTTTCTTCATTGCACTTCATTGTGCTGTTTTTCGTCATTTCCAATAAACATGTTAGGTCAAATTACAAAATAGTCTTTTTTTTATTTCTTTAATGAAAAAAAAAATGCAAAGCCAATCATCTTTTAGATAAAGGCATTGCTTATTTGCTTACTCTTAAAAGGGACTTGTCTATATGATGTCAGTAGAAAAATGATATTAATTAAATAATTTATACTGAATCATTGAAGCTTGTAGAGCCACAAAAAAAAAGGCAGACAGAGGCAGACAAGAGGGATAGACCAGATTTAAAAACAAATTATAATGAAAGAACATCTGATTAAAAAATTCTAAAAGTTTGATCGCATGCCAAGTCCTTTTTTTTGTAATCTGACCTGACTTCATAAAACTAATGGCCCAGACCGTTAGGCAGATTAATGATCCAGACAATAGCACTGATGATGATTTAACATCAGCTAACCAAGGTCGCAAAAAAGCCACGGACCACTTTGAACAAGGAGTAACTGTGCATTGCCATCCAAATGTTAGATTAAAAAAAATGTATACTTTTATTTTAAAATGACAATAAAGACTGTTGTTTACTGAACATCAAATCAGCATATTAGAATGATTTCTGAAGCAAACTGAAGACTGCAGTACTGATGCTGAAAATCAGCTTTGCATCACAGGAATAAATGAAATTTTTAAATATACCAAAATACAGTTACCATATTTTAAAATGTAATAATATTTCACAATATTACTGTTTTACTGTATTTTTGATCAAATAAATGCACTGTTGATGAACATAAGAGACCCTAAACTTTTGCCAGGAGTGTATGGAAAACTGGAATGCAATTCCAAATGATTTATTAAGGCTTTAGGCTATAAAGTTAGCTCCAGCATTTCCTTAGCAGGGGCATGCAATATTGCCTGTTCACATGGAGCTAAGCTTTAAAGTCTCCAGCTATCCCAGGGTCGGATCATTCACTCACTCACCCAATAAAATTGTTGGTCTCAGAACTAAAGACACTGCCAGTCTTCAGGGGGATGGAGCCGACACTGGGGGCTGAAACCAGAACAGGAGCCATCTTCTCTGAAAACACCATGGATGCCTCCTGCACGCTCTGTCCATCCTGTACGTGGTTGACCTGAAAAAGGAACAAACTGTTTAGTACAATGTCTGCAAACTTTAATTCATATCTGAACGGAGAGTATGACGTGCATAATATCAAGAAGCAACATATCTCAGATAATGAAAATCACAAACAATTAAGCGAGTGAGAAGAACTAAAAGCAGATCACAGATTTTTTTTTAATGTGAATCTTAAATGGTTTTGTTTAAAGAACATTGCATCTTTATTTAGGATAACATATGTTAATATACTGCACAAAAAGTGTGTGTGTGTGTGTGTGTGTGTGTGTGTGTGTGTGTGTGTAAGGTGGGAGAACTCAGCAGGAAAGAGGGTGGAGGAGCGTTTCCCTGCAGCCGGGGAGAAGGGAAAAGCCACTGTGCAGAAAAGCTCAAATCATCCAAGAATTCCAACAATGCTTTCCCTGCATGAGCTACTGCCACCGCTGATCCGTGATCACGCTACATAAGCAGGGAAAGAATGCTTGAGAACACAGAAAAGAAGGACGTTTCATGTTCATGACCTCCTTTTGCACCAGAAAAAAAGTGAAGGAGAGATAGAAAGGCAAGGAGGGAAAGGTATTCAAAGGGAGTGTGTGGAACGCTGTCAGAACGCATGGATTTACTGAAAGCACCAGGGCAGAGAAAGGCAGACCAGTCTCATTATGGTAGTAATTATGTTGCCAATGGACTTAATCCAAAATCAAAGCGCACCCCACGGAGCCCTCACCACCAGCTACGGGTTCATTAATACGTAGACCTGGATGAAAGATTTACTAGAGACTGCTCAAGTTTAGCCAAAGACTCTCAACCTTGTCGCAGACATTGCTTCTAAAATTCATAGAATTAAAAATAGAAACAACTGTAACACACATTAAGAGTACAGAGCGATAGAATTATGAATGATTTTGGAAAAATGTGTAGTTTGAGTTCACACGGAGTTCTCTGACTTTTGATATTGAACTGGTGTTTGAGTAAATCTGAGCAGTGAGCACCATTTGATCCCTCTGAAAAAATAGAGGTCTACATTTGCTCTCATTTAATCTCATTTAATCTTTCTATATCCATCTAGGACAAACAATTAAGATATTAAAGGGATCTCATCTGTTATTTTTCTTTGCTGATAGGAGTCTCACTGTCATTTCACTGTATATAAAAGGATGATAATTAAATTAAAGTTCTTTTGACCTGTTTCTTGAATGACCTTTATTGTTTTAATTGCTTCTCTTTTTCAAATAAGAAAGAGTCACAGTGAGTAATGCAATGTTGTTGAGCAATGCGTGCACACACACACAACATGACTCACTTACATTTAACATTCTCTTAAACAGCACTAATGTACAGTATTATTACTGAAACACATAATCAGCATTAGCTTATAAAAGCCCACATGGCTGATGAACAGTTTGATCAGTTCCAGAAAGTACAGTTTTGTCACATTTTCAGTACATAATGTGCAAATAACTATCTAAATTCAGATTCTCTTTCAAAATATGGCTCAAAAAGTATTGCTAAAATAGATAAAGAACATAAATAAATATTTTTTAATAAATTTTAGTTATTCGATTATTTTAAACCATTTTAACATAATATATTTTCACATTTTCTAACTACCTATATGTTGTACAAACAAAATATATAAGAAAAAAATTGCATTTACCCAAAAGTACATTTTGTAATAAATTTGATAAATATATTTCCTTTTTCTCTTTGCAATAAAGTATTGGCTGTATGGGACATTTATACAGTATATATAATATAATAATTTAGTGATACTTTTAATATATATATTTTTAGTCTAATTACATTCATATTATAAACAATATATTTAAAAAAAAACATATTTAACAAAAAAAAATTCACATTTCAAGACTGTAAACGAGTCCATTTTTGAAATAAATTGCTCTTCAGATACACTTATAATAATCAGTAATATACTAACCAGTGGCCACATCCGTTTCGACCATTGAAATGCTTCTAATAATTATGTTTATACCTAAACACTTAATTTATTCTTTGAACTGTAAAGAAATGCTAATTCAAGCATGCTTTCTAACTGTCTAACTGGTAGTACAAAAGTTTAGCCGTTCATAGTCATCCACCATGGAGTTAAAAGCCACTCGACTGTCTCAGTTCGGTTAATGATCAATCACAGTGAAACTAGGCTGGCTGTTAACAAACAGATCATATCAGCAACACATTCAACCTTGTGACTGAATTATCACCAGTGTCACACAGGCCACTGAAACTATTAAAGGATAAATGACTTCAAAATACACCTTCAAACCGCTCACTGTCTACCAAAACAAAAAAGGTCTAAATTGACTATCACAAACTATTTAGAAGAATTAAACTGCATGCCTCATATACGGTTGCTGGGATGCAGGAGTCTATGGACAGTTAAACGTATGGGAATTTCCACTGCAAAGTACTTAGATGCTATTTGCTTTAGAGACTAGCAATAAGCCTGACCCTGGCCTTTTATTTTCATCTCCTTAGGCAAGGCACTTCATGCCATTTTGATCTGGGTGTGCCACTTAATTAGTGACCATGTGTTTCTTCCTCCATGCAGCACGTCTCAACGTAGGTTTAATAAGGAAAACTTACCCAATCCTCCACATCTCTGCCCTCCGTTCCTCCCATAAGTGGTCGATCCCAGTAGATGTTTGGTTTCCCAAAGTGCCAGATTTTACTTCTGGTCCTATAGGAGAAGAAGGCCGCCACAGCCAGTGCGACCACAACCATGAACCCACAAACCATTGCAATTGCCTGCAAACGACAAAACTGTAGTGTTAAGTCCAATATGTACATACAGTTTTTATCATACTGAATTAAAATGTAATACTCTATAATAAACATCTTTATAATCATCTCACTCTCAGGATCAGTTCTATCTTGAATCAGAAGTTCTGGGTTATAAATAACATAATGTGTATGGATTACTAAAGACAATTATTTAGATTATTCCTTGAATTATTTTGTTTCTTAGCTGAGTTTTTACAGTAATGCACTCACAATAGAAGTCTAAATAAAAATAAAATTGTCCTTTTGAGGGACTACTTTTGATTATACTCTTATGAATATACTTTCAAAATACATTGAAATACAATGAACACGATGTGCTTTGTGACAACTAAATTAATAACTTTATATATATATATATATATATATATATATATATATATATATATATATATATATATATATATATACTTTATTATTATATATTATTATTTATTATTATTTATATTATATATTTTTACATCCAAAAAAGTTTTTGTTTACATAATATATGTGTATGTGTTGTGTATATTTATTATGTATATATAAATAATCGCACATATACAGCATATATTTTGTAAATATTTACATGTATTTAAATGTATGTATTTATATTCATATCATATACAGTATAAATATATTTTATATATAAACGTAACATGTATTATGTAAACAAAAACATTTGTAGAATAAAGTGATCATGTTTCTTCATTAAACTTGGATTGAAATAGGTCTTTTTTTTAAGTTTTTGAAAATCTTTTTGAATAAAAAGTTTTTTACATCGACTTTCAATGGAGGTACGAAAATCTCAGGTTTTGTTAAAAATATCATCATTTGTGTTTTGAGTGAGTGGGTGAAAACTTTTCATTTTTGGGTGAACTATTCCTTTAACATCACTAAATCAACCTAAACACATCAGATTACAGCAAAAAAATAAATCTAAGGGTTAGATCAGGCTTCCACTGTAAGTGTAAATGCACTTCCTCTACTGATTTACACACTGGAGGAGTTAAAATTATGGTCTATGGCAATCCTTTGATTGTAGACTATAAAGAAGACATAAATTAAATGTAGTCTCTAAAGACATTTGGAAACATCCTGTAACTTTAAATGGTACCTCTTGAGGGTCCACGTAGCAGTAGTGGTACAAGTACTGGTTATAGATGGGAAAGCCGGCCCCCATTCCTGTCACACTGCTGCCATAGAGATTCTGACACATCATGAGCATGGGGTTGTAGTATGAGCTGGTGGAGCTTTGGGCCATAGGGTTCACTCCTACAATGTACACAATGTTTATAATGCCCTGAATCACAGCCATTATAGAACAGATAACAAGGACCACCAGGTAGAACTTCCTGCTGCGGAACATGTTTGTTTTGGAGAAGGTAGCTGCAAAGAATCCCAAAGCAATGATGAAGTTTATGGCAGCAATGGCGATCATACTGGTCTTTGCTGAGTAAGGGGTCGGGTAAGAATTGTAGTAGCCACCATATCCATATCCACTTCCATAGCTTCCGTATCCATACCCGCTGCCATAGCCGTATCCACTTCCGTATCCAGGATAGCTGGAATATCCAGATCCGTAACCTAATCCGTACTGCATGTCCCAAACCAAAGTCGAGGCCACACAGGCGAAGATTCCCAGACAGAGGATTATAATGGTTCCCATCATAATCTTCACAATTCCGGGAGGGGAGAACCATTTGTAGAAGTGCTGTGGCACCTCCTCGCCCACATAGTAGGATCCTGGAGGTGGAGGGTAGGGATCGAACTCACTCCGAGGGTCTTGGAAGCTCCCCGGTGGTCCAAAGCCATTGGAAGGTGGGGTGTACATCGGGGGACTGTCGTAGGAATGCTTCTCAAACATCTCTCAAAGATGACCAGTGGTCTGCTAAATGAAGCAAAAGAATTTATAAACATTAATATTTTTTTCACTCAGGTGTTACATGCAGATAGAAAACGTAGCAGGTTCTTTATTTATTGTTTATGACCAATTTGTGAAATAATTTCTTTAGAAGACTGTTTAAAAGACAATAAATCAATCAATAAATAAATAAAATAACACCATAAATGTAGCCCAACTGTACAATAGCTTTACATAAGGAACAATAGTGTTACAATAGCTTTACATAAGGAACAGGTCTAAATTTAAGTTATTATTAATTGAAAAAAATATATAAAATAAAAAAAAAAATCCATGCCAAAATAATATCATCATCATTTAAAAAAAAAAATATAGATATATATATTTTAATAATAAATTTTATAAAGTATAACATTAAGAAACTGAAATCAAGTTATATTAAGTTTTTTCATTGATGTGAATATTACATATTTAACGTGTCTTTGCCAAAAAAAAAATTATTTTTTTTTCAAAAGTAAATAGTAATGTATAAAAATAGCTGCTATGAAATATTATACATGCATAATCATAAACAGAAACAAACACAAAATAAACACTCCTTGTGTACGCTGGAAAACATAACAAACAGCATACAGGGAGGGAACAAGACAAGTGTGAGTAAATAATGACAGTTTTCATTCACTGGTGAACTGTCCCTTTAAATGTCTAAGATCAGCACATTAGCAGTGACATCAATACACAGGCCAAAATGATGTTACCCAAAACCACAAGCCGTGTAACCACCGTGCTGAAATAACTGTGCTGTTTATGAGTGTGAGGTAACAACACAGAGTAGAGAGGAGACATCGGCACCAGGGTTCAGAGTCTGTCCACACAAAGCCACCGTTTACAGGCCCGACCGTGGGAGTTCAACTCAATCTCAACCATTGTCCAGCACTCACTTTGAAATGCATAGATTCAAATTCTGGCCAAACATGCCGTTTGTTTAATTTCAGATCATATGCTCTAGGGGTGAGGTCACAAACAGGACAAAACCA
Organism: Carassius auratus; assembly: GCF_003368295.1. Lineage (NCBI taxonomy): Eukaryota > Metazoa > Chordata > Actinopteri > Cypriniformes > Cyprinidae > Carassius > Carassius auratus. The sequence continues at coordinate 8,535,799 of NC_039250.1, forward strand.
GACAGAATAGGCATCAAGAAGTACTCAACAAAAACTATGCTATACATTACTGTATGTCTAACACTATAGGCGGTAATACGTTGAATGGTAGATGTACTTTTATGTTGCCATGAATACACATTTCTAATAACACACAGCACAATCATTGATTGATTTGTTTGTTTTTTTTTATAAAAAAATTATAATAATAATAAAATAGGTTTAAATGTAAAAAAAAAGTTATGGTTAATCCTTTCATTATTAGATGTAATATGAAAGTCCTTTTTACTGAATTTTTGAAGTTGATTTTGAAGTTTGAAGTCTAAAATTGTTTTTTACGGTCTTCACAAGAATATATTTAAAATAATTTAAAACATAATATAAAAGATATTTAAAATGTAAAAAATCATTATGATTTTTTCTTTGTACTTTTAATGTCATGATTTTAATGTTTTCTAATAATATAAATTTAAATATAATATCAAATATTTAGTTTTACATATTTTTTTATAAAACTGATTCACATTTATAATGTTTAATGTTTTCTTTTCCATTTTAAATGTCATGATTGTTAATATATCTTTAATAAAATACAATATTTAAAAGAATTTTAAATATAATACAATAAAAAAATCTCAGTGTCTACTGTAGCGTGCGACACCACAACAACAGAAGACTGTATACTACACTTTCAGTCCCTGGCAAAGGCCTAGATAAAGCCATTTGTCTAGTTACTATGTGTTCACCTACTATCCGGCCTCCCCCAACTTCTCTCCTTTGTTATAGCAAAAAGTCAAGGCTGCACTCGGTCTGTGCATGGTCGCCATGGTAATACAGGCCTGAGGTCAAAAAAAAAAAAAGGGAGGTTTGGATAGAAAAACACAAGAGCTTCACTGTCTGGCCGCTCTGGAGGGGGGGTGCTGCCTACGTAGGGCAGATACAGTTGTAGTGATCAGGTGTCCTCAAGAGAATCCTTTCTTATTTATCAACACACAACAGTTTTGATTTCATTTATGATTAATTAACTAATCTTTTGAATGACCAACAACAGGTGAAGAGGTTAAGACAGATGATATATAGAAGATTCACTCAGTTCTTAGGCTAAAACCCTTTTATTGATTGGTTTTACAAAATAGCAGTACCATCATGGCATCTAAATACAATTGTACTTTATGTACAGGTATGTATGGTATGTGCTGAGTATTTCAAAGCAAAGTACCATAGTACATGATCAAACACTTTTGGCATGATACCTTGGTATAAGTAAAACATTATTTCCTTTGTATTTGTCTAAAAACAGTACAACAGTATTTTCGAAAACAGATAATGAAATATGAAGTATAGTTAAATCAAACGTGGGTTAACTTTAAGCAAAGATTACAAAACCTGTTATTGTTTACTTTGCATTTCATCATAAAACTGTTGCATGTTTCTGTACCACACTAAAATTTGTTTAAAGCACTCTTTTGTGTGTGTTTTAAGCGAGACAACAATGATTTTTAATAAAAGGCCTAAAAGTATGTCTACAAAGTACTATCATAAATGCTAAATATTTATAAATAATTATATTTTAAAATATAAATATAGTATTTTTGTCAAAAATACAAACCTACAATTCTAATCTAATATAAACACACTAAACTTTATTTACCTTTCTGAATCTGTCTTCACCTGAAGAAATGAAGATTTCTTCTATTCTAATATTATTATTTTCCCAGATGGTTCTTCTTCGTCTTCAAATGTAATTCTCAGATTTAGGTTAAAAAAAGATAAAAAATGAAGCCGGTGCGAGTAAAAGTGTTGGTTGAGACAGTGGTCTCTGTTCTCTAAAGCTCTCTGGTCCACCTGCGCCTGCATGCAGTGAAGCACATCTGTATCGTCTGAGTGTTAGGATCCACCAGAACTACTGACCCCCTCCAAAAGATGTGGGTGGAAATACGTGAACGGCTGAAAATAAACTTCCTTGAGAACAAGAAGCTTACTCGATCTAATCTAGAGACGTGACTCGAGCGCAGTTAGTCAAACCAGGTTTAATCCCATTGGACAAAAGCCACAGAGGGCGGGTTATTCCGATCACGAAGTGTTTTAGCTTGTGTCCATCTTATCATAATAAATTATTAAATTCACTTATATATATTTGTATATCAAAATTATATTAGTTTGATTTCTATCATCACAACATCACAATTAAGTGAACAAAGGACGTATTTTAGTTAATTTCTCTATCTTGGATCCAGCAGGTGTTTATCACAAAGCCTACGTCAAAAAGGTAATTTGGGGAAGAAAAAACAAACAAACAAACAAAGAGACAGACATTTAATTTATTAAGAAATATTCCAGGTATTATTTGTTCGTGATTCCTTGTTGACATCACCCTACAAGAAGTGACATCATCTGTGTTGGGAAAACAAGTGCACATCTCTAAGAACAATAAGAACAACAAGTTTCTTAAAGCTTATGATGATATTTTTCTTAGGCTACTGACTGAGGTGTTATATTTTCTTTTTTTCCCTTTGCCTTTATGTTATTATATTTCAATGCAGTGCTGTTTCTTGATGTATTTTCTTTTTTGCATATAAACAAAAACAAAACATCAATCAAGGAATAAGTTATGGGATGTATTTAACACTAAAACTAGAACATTATTTATCTGTTGATAAAATTATAAAAATTGGTATAATATTACCAATAGATCAAAAGTTGTAGTAGCCTAATATAAATATGACATCAAACTGACTTTCAGTAATATAACTCGCATGCAGCATATCCTTAGCTCTTTATTTCTACACTATTCGACTAATTTAATCTAATTCATTATAATTCGACTAATTTATTTCAGTGTGTAAATAATCATGTTCTTTGTTTTTTAAGTGTAGTCAGAATGCGTTTGGTGTTTAGAAGTATGCAGGTTTCAAAATACTTAATGGCAATTTATTTAGGCTATTACATTTTTAAAGCGCACATTTGCATACGGCTGTTAAATAGCGCCGTCTTGCGTACAATCAAAGAATGGCATGGGAATAAAACAAGGTGAGAACTAAACATGGCGCGAGTTTTCTTATTCAACTTATTAAAATATTCACCATGGCCATCCGTGGACAAAAGTAAATGGCCATGCTTTAAGCCCTAATTTTTATAGTTTTATAGTTTAACTTTTTTTTTTTATAGTTATTTGAATGTCAGAATGACAGCAGGGGCAAGTTGCACAGGCACTGTGTTAAGACAGTCATAAGAATTACAGTAGTTTGACCAACTAGCATTTAACTTAGGGAAATCAGTTTTACTTTTTGGATTAAATCTGACTTTAAAAAGTTATGAAAAATACAGATGACGAACTTGCAATTTAAATAGGTGCTTTAGTTTATGCATCAGGCTATAGTTCTAACCTCACTTTACAATAATAAAAAATTAGGCAAAAAAATTTATGTATATATATATATATATATATATATATATATTTTTTTTTTTAAATCACACAACTGATTCTTTGTTCTCACTCTTAATTATTTTTTTTTATAAGATGGGGATTCTGAAAATAGTATCTTTTGATGATGCGTAACAGCAACATGACCAATCGTGGTGTTTTACCTCTATAAGGACAAAAAGCACTCAATTTTTTAAGTAAAAAATAAAGTAATAAATAATTTATCAATCCATTTATTCACATCACTTCTGTGCCCTTGGCGGTACTAAGAGTGTCCCCTCTTAGACAAGGGGGAAAACAAACCGGCATGAAAAATGTGCCAGGTTTATTTGTTTTGGTTCTTAAATATTAATAAATACTCACTGAGCAAAGCTACTGGACCTGGGAGGAGTGTTGAGTAGAGACGAGCAAGGGGGCAAAGCAGAAAGTGCCCCCCCCCTTTCTTTCTTTAAATATTAATGCAATGAAAGTACAGAGCACTTTTGGAGGAAAACAACTTTGTGACAGAAAAAATTCAGTGTAAAACAGCTTTGTGGCAGAGAAAGTGTGAACAGATAGAGGAAGTTGAGATAAGATGAACCAGCAAACTAAAGTGTAATGTGTGTAAAAAAAAAAAAAAAAAGAAGTGCTTCGTCAGTTGACTGGACCTCAGGTGTGGAAAGGGATGAATACCTTTTTAAATGTATTATCACCACATGCAACCATTCACTGCATATAAAATGAAAAAAAAAATGATGTCACAAGGTTTATTTTGTGTTTAGCAGCCTGAAACAAAGAATAATCTTACCTTGCCTTCCCTATATTTTTGAGAGAGAAAAATTAGGTCAGTTGAATGAGGGTAAAAGAGGCAGGGAGAAAAATAGAGTTATTTTTGAAACTTTCAACTTTTGGATGCATTAATTTAATCACATCAAAAGGCAGCAATTTCTGAATTTCTGAAAAGTAATTTTTTTTTATTTTCTTTCATTTTTATAAATATTTATCTTTCATTTCTTTACTGTAAGATTACACCACTTTAGGTGTCCATAGTTATTTTACATTCATTTGAGAAACTGATCTTTATTCTAAATAGCTATTAATCTGCATGTAACTTTTTTTGTAAATGTATCATGTTTATGCATGCTGTGCATGTCACTAAAGTGCTTTGTAGCACTAAAGTCAATTACTAAAACAAGACATAATACAAGAAAGAATATCAATGAGGGTGAGATGAGACACGTTTATCCAGATCACAGCACCCACTCCTTTGAAATTACTGAATATATCAACTTTCAAAACTGCATACATAAGAGAAAATGTACAGTTAGAGGGCCATTACCGCAATGTTATTCACTGTATTTTGCGTGACGTAACATATGCCTACATTACCTGTCAGAATATCCAAAATGTAGATTAGTTTCTCCTTCAACAGAACAGATTTGGAGAAATTTTGCATTAGATCACTTGCTCAGCAGTGGCTCCTCTGCAGTGCAGTGAAAAGATGGTTGAGTGAACATTGAGAGAAATAAATGCACTTGTGTTACAGGCTTTAAAGGGCCTTGTACAGAGTGGCCTAAAAATACTGTCCATTTTCTTCAACACAAATGTTCAATACATGGTTAACTGGGAGTAATCCAGGGACTGCTATTCTTAGGTTGTGCACCACATTCTGCGTCATTACTACTGTTGTTGTCTTAAAATGGACCAAGTTAAAGGTTAGTGGATTTGAACCAGTGAAGAATCCATTTAAGAAGTAGATAACATGTCCAACGCATACACGACTGATAAAAATACAATGTGACCAGGTAGTTGATTTGTTCATTTATTTCTTTATGTTGGAGCCCAGCATTATGTAGATCAGATACGGCTTGGTCAACAAGGCCAAAGACACACAGTAAAGGCAGTTTGCTGTTTTTCAAACCCGTAATGACAATCACATCTTGATGCTTTCATTCTAAACCTAGAACTGGGAACCAAACTGGTTAATACAATAGTGGTAATGATATCCAAGTGTGGGCTTCACATTTTGTTTAGGTGAACTTTTGGAAGTCTTTGATCAAGGAATGCATGTTCTCATATATGCTGCCACTCTGCGGAAACATTTTGTATATCCTCTACAAGCTATAAAAAATGTAGGTAAATAATAAAAAAGGAATCTCTGTAAAAAATGAGAAGAGAAAATAAAAAAGAAAGGGAAAATTAAGAGAAAATCATCCTATAGGTCAGCTCCATCGTCATTTGCATTGAAAGGCGTGAGGAGGATACAGTATTCCCATCCCATCACATCCCCAGACTGTCTTAAAGATTGCCCGAGCTTTAAAGACCTTTGGAAGCTCTGCTGGAATCATGTTTAATGTTATTCAGCTCCCGTAAAGCACTAAACAGCCTTTCACACCTGCTAGTGGAAAACGTGTGCTGAATATTGTTTATTCCTAAAGATCGAATGCATATTATTTTATTAGACCTTGAATGTGGCCAGTGTAATATAAAGAAAATATGCAATGTGGAAACATTTATCAGCTGAATTCGACTAGCTAAAATTTTTAGTCTGAAAAATATCCATTTGATAATACATTTAATCTTTTTTGCTGTTTTTTTTTTCTTTTCTTAATATCTGGCTAATTGTTTATATACCAGTCTTCCAAAGGCCCTTCTCCTGCTTCTGTGAGCTGGACAATTCAACAACAATTCTATGAGCCTTTATTTAATGGATTAGAATACCAGCGTAGTACTTACTTCATACTGTGCAGTATATACTGTTTACAGTATTACTTCTTCCATTGCATTTGCAAACGTGTAGCTGTCGCCACGTGATCTTATAACACTGAATGTTTAATCCCTTAATATTTAGCATTTTTTTAGCAAGATTTACCTCTAAATTATTCATTTATATCTATATAATTAATACAATTATTAGAAAGAATATTTCATATTATTCTCAAATAAAGTGTTTAATGGCATTTTAACCCAATGATGATTTGGAGATTATATCCCCTCCAAAAAGCTCTGTATGTTCATATTTTTGGCATTTCCCATTCATTTACTTTGGCAAAGATCATAAATGTGAATTTTCATTTAATTATGTTTTTTTTTTTTTTCATATTGTAAGTGCCACAAAAGTCACCAAGTTTTATACCATTCTGAAATTCAAACATTTCAAAACATAATATGTTTTTGGTCTGAAATGACCGAGGACCACATGAGGGTTAGTTACATTTTGGGGAAAAAATTGTTTTGTTGTAATGTCAAAATGTTTTATGCTATGAAATACTGCTTAAAATAATGCTGAAAAAGAAAAATCGAACATATTGCATTGTGGGATATGGTATTCAATGCAATGTTCTCTAACAAATGTCATAGGGCATTTTAATAGATACAGAAAACTTGCATACTGTACACTGTATACAAATATATACTGCAGTAAGAAGTAGTAGAATTATGGTAAGGTATTCAGAAAAAAGCTCATATCTGTAATAACTGCCTGTCTGGTGACTTCCTCTCCCTCGCATTTTTCCTTCCTTCTCAGTCCTCTTTGTTTCCCGTGGGTTTAGCTCCATTGAATTCTGTTTCCAAACAATATCTCTCTGTATAAATCCATTCCACCCCCCTGCAGTCTGAATCCAGTTCATACTATACAAGGGCTTTACAAAAAAGCTAACTTTAAACAGCCATACAATGGCTAAACATAAACCATATCTCTACCATGATGTGTTAATTCATTACATTTTATTCCAGTGTGTTGGAGTTGTCATTCTTGTTAACGTTTTAGTACTAAAAGTATATTTAGCAGTGTTAGTTGATGACGGAGGTGTGTGTGTGTAGTAGGTTTAGAGTATGGTTTGGAGTGTGTGAGAGCGTGCTAGCCGCTATCAGAGGATGTGTGTGGTGCAGTAGAGGGTGCTCTCCGTCGGTGCACAGATGACGCCCAGGAGCGTTCGGAGGTCTGTGAGGAGGGTCGCGTGAACCCACGCTGGGTCAGCCCGTCCAGCAGGTGGTGCTGTTGCTGCTGTATGGCTTTTGAGAGCAGGCCAGGCAGAGCCTGCAGACTGCTGTTTATGGAGTCCAGTTTTGCCTCTAGGTGACCGATCCGCTTTTCTAGGTCGTCACTGCGCTCCTGAAGTTCTGCAACAAGGTCGTACATCACATTCTGTGTCTGAAGAAGTGAAAAGCACAATTAGTACACACAAAAAACTCCACAAATCCTGTGTTGTCCACTTGCATGGAGAGTAAGCATATTTTCTGACTACAAAAAAAAAAAAAAAAATTAAGATTTTAACAAAATATTTAAAATCATATAACATTTAAAATACAATATTACAAATTAAAAGACACAAAATATGTATTTACACAAGTATATTGTCAAATAACCAAATAAAATAAAATTCCCATTGTTTATATTGGTCCGGACACACTTGCATACTGTATACTATTTCACAGACTATTTTAGAAATGAGCATGGTGCAATTTAGCTGAATTTATGAAGTATTCAATAAGTATATACAAGCAAACAAAAGTTTGGGGTCAGCAAGATTTCTCACCATGACTACTTTGACTATTTACTTGATCAAAAATACAGTTCAAAACAGAAATATTGTGAAATATTAATACAATTTAAATAACTGTTTTATACCTGCATGTTTTAAAATGCAATATGTGACCCTGGACCATAAAACTAGTGTCATTTTTTTTCGAAATTGAGATTTATACATCATCTAAAAGCTGATTAAATAAGGATTATTAGGATAGGACAATATTTGGTCAAGATACAACTATTTTGAAAATCTGGAATTTGAGGGTGCAAAAAAAAATAAATTACTAATCAAAAATTAAGTTTTAATATATTTACTGTAGGAAATTTACAATATATCTTCCTGCATGTACTGTACTTCAAATGTACTAAGGTTTACAAGCAATAAGGAACACTGTCCACACCTTTGCTAAGTCCACCAGTGTATTTGCTTGATCATTCAGCTTTCTTTGCTCCATCTTCACACTTCGCAATCTGGGGAAAAAAATAAGCCAGGGAGCAGGTGGACAGGCAAAGAGAAAGAGATGGGCCACAAGGAAAGAAGACACAAAGATATACAAAGGAGGCAGGAGTTTACAGAGTAAGGAGTGCAAAAGCAAGTGCAAGAGGTTGTGATGGAGTGTCAACGGAAAGAGCAGGGGAGAAGAGGAAGAAACAGAGTTTGGTAATTAGGCTAAAATCTAGGAGGTAAATAGTGTTCTTCCATTAAATGATGTGCCCACATGCAAACATTTACATTCCAGTTCGGTTCAGTCAGACATGCAAACTTATTCAGCCACAGGAAGTAAAATAAAAAAGAAGGGGTCGAAAAGAACAACAATTGAGACATTGTCCTAAAACTCTGTAAGCATACCGTACCCCCAAATTCAAGAAACTGTGCTGCAGAATTTTTTGGATGGTGATCTGATGCATTTAGAAACTCTCAACAAAATGTAATGGACAGGAAGGAAATGCAGTTAGATATTATATTGTAAAAAAACATACTGTAAAAAAAAAATAACAATAAAAAAAAGATTTTTAAAAACGCGTTAGTTTGAGATTTTTGTTGGTTTATTTTCATTTTGTAGAATTTTTTTAATTTATATTTACATGTATATACATTATAACCCAAATTAATTCAATTCATTATATATATATATATATATATATATATATATATATATATATATATATATATATATATATATATGCATGAAGAAGATCAGATGCAAAAGCCTCTAAGTGTCATGTGAAATTTCCTCCAAAATTAGGATTTTTATCAAGCTCCTATGCTTAGGTTGAGTCATTTTACTTTCATTGCAATGTGCAGGTCCTTTAAATTTCAGATGGTACTTAGAGGCTTAAATTTATATTTAATATTAAAGGCTTGATTCAGAACATTTTTTTAATGTAAACTCTCATGCTTGTGGTCAGGGGCTGATTGCATAAAAGGTTGAGACTGGTCTTAAAATTTACATTAATTTTGTTCTTTAAGACCAAAATTGTAAAAATTCAGTTACATTAAAATGTAGATTAGTCTAAGCTGTATCCAAAATATAAGACTGATTACCCCTTGGTTAACTGCTAGTTGGTTAAACTAGTCTTTAAGACACTTAACATAGAGGCAAATTTTATGCAACTGGCCCCAGAATTCATGTTTGAATTTATATTGTCAAACAAAACCTGAAAGTCAAACAAGCTTGTTAATCACAGACAAATTTAATTGTAAATCATAAACCATTAACTATAATTTGCTATTTTAAAAACCCATTGTGTTTTTTTTTTTTTTTTTGCAGCTGGCAGACAGGCCTACAAATTGTCATAAAAAGCTTTATTGTAGCAAGAACGCTGTAAAATGTGTGGAAGCACACCCTAAACAATTTGTCAACAGTGTGATGGCATACACTGAAACTCAATAGGATGTAGCAGAAAACTTTCATGATATTGTGTCAGACTGGAGCCGGTGTTACGTGGAAACAGATGAACTGATAAAGACACATGGTTTGTGCTCCATGGTAATGACAGATGTGCTAGCAGTGATGCATTAGCATTACCCTAATGTCAGAGCCTAATGAATACAGAAAGCAAACACCAGAATCTCTCTAAATACACATAACTGGGCTTTCCATTATAGGAAGGCTCAAACAAAACCCGGAAAGGAAAGGGGAGATGTCGATGAGAGTTTTGTAACAGTAGAACAAGGAATTTTGGCAGATCTTACAACAATTTCTTGAGAAAAATGCTTGTTAATGATACTCACATGCAGAATATAAACATAGCATTATGACTTATTCAAACATACGGTCTTCTCCAAAGTTATCCAAGCAACCTAAACCAACCCCAACCAGCCATTTGACCCAAACTCTCCCCCTCCCATCGAAAAACAAAAAACAAGTGTGAAAAAACTCAAGTGTGCAAGCTTTATGGAAAATAAAAGGTGGACACTTTGTACTCTTTCACATGTGCTTGAACTGTTTCAAAGATGAACTCTCAATTTTGGGAGGGCCAAAATTGGTCTGTTTGTTTCTGTACCCAGACCTCCATAGTTCCCTGCACTCCAGATGCAACGGTTACCTTCTCCAGAACACAGGCCGATTTGTTGAGTTTATGAAGCATTTCATGTGCAGATATTTATAGAATTTATGATTGTTTGCATTAGGCAAGGGAATGTCTACGTGGTCTCGTAAAAGTGTAGGCCAGATACATTATAAATGAATTGTTGTGCTCAGCAGTTGCGCTTTCACTTTGACCGCATGCCAAACAGAGGCAGGACTGGCGATTCACATCAGAGAACCTATAACATGGCCAGAAAATGTTACAGCACTTAAAGGATTAGTTTAATTCTCTTCAACAGTTAATAAGCCTGATGTTGTTCCAAAACTACATGAGACTGACTTTCTTCTGTGGAACACAAAATGAAACATCTGTATAATGCAATGGTCACGCTTTTTCATGTGGACACGAAGCTACTAATGTATTTATTCCAGTTATTTAAATTTTAGAAATGTATAAATTTTTATAAATTTTATATTAATTTTGAACTGAGGTACAAAAAACATTTTTATTTATGATTGTATATTTAAAAAACAAATAATATTAATAATTTAATAAAAAAATATTAATAATAAAAAATAAAAAAACAGATTTTAACTTGAATTGAGATATAGTCCTGAGTTTTTTGTTGTTAATTTTGATTATGAAGGTAAATGTAGAAAATATTATGCAGTATTATTATTAAATAATAATTACCTTTTTAAATAAATGTAAATAAATACTTGAACTGAGGTACATAAAATATTTCTTTGAGGATTTTTGTCCAGTTAATTTTGTTTGTCAATATAAAATGTGGATTTGGAACAACACAATGTTGAGTAAATGACAAAATTGATTTATTTTATTTTCGTTGGTGATTTGTCCCTTTTTAAAGCGAACCTACCAAGGGAAAGGAAATGAGTACTAAATGCTGAAGTTTGTGTCTAAACTTCCCATGCAGTCTAATAACATTCACTTTCGGTATTTCTCTGAAAGTATCTCCATAAGAATGATTTGCAATATATTTGTGTTTGCAAGAAAACACTGCAGACCAGCAGATTGTACACAGTGGTACGACTAAAAGACTCTAAAAGACTAAAAGTGCAGTGCGAGGTTCTGTGGAAATCTGGTACAGGCTAGATGCATGAATTTCTGACATTGTGGCATCTGATAAATTTGAAGCTGAGAAGATGTGAAGAACTTTTCCCTCGAAGTACCTTATCAGGTTAGTAAACCATTTAAATGCAATTCATCCAAACGCCATTAATGGATATCAAAGCTAAATAAAAATGGGGCCCAGCTTCAAATGTTTTCAATGTTCATCATGTTGGTTGATATTGCTGAATAAGACTTCTAAAAATGAAAAAGGGTTCCAATGGTAAGGAAAAAGAGAAGACATGACTTACTTCTGAGCTCTGCAGTGATTTAAGGCAAAACAAATGGAACACAGAATACATTTTTTTAAAAACCTCAAGTTGCACACCACACCAAAGACTTTCAAACTTTTATGATTGACTTAAAATAAACTAATTCGATTTGCATCGCCAGACCATTTAGCAACATTTTTGTCATGTCATTTTTTCATAATACTGAACAGCATATATAAAAAACAACTTCTCTATCATGCATCCGGGTTACTGTCTACACTAGGGATGTCACAATACCAAAGTAATTTCATTGTGCTTCATAAAAGTTTCAAAGCATTAACTAATATGCTATGAAACACACTCTTTTATTTTTGAAGTGAAATATTCATATAAATATAAACAAATTAAATGAAAGCAATGGCATTTAGCCTTTGAGTATATCTCAATTAAGTAAACAAATAGACAGTGAGCAATAAAGAACAAAGAAATAATTAATTAACAGCAGTGAATGGGTTCTCTCTTCTTCTTTGCCAGTATTATGCACTATTAAGCACTGGACTGATACTGTGAGAAAAATCTAGATTATTATTTTTTTTACTTAAGTATACATCTCACCAAGTCATTCTTAACCAAAAAGCGCATTCAGTCATGTATGCACAACAATTTTTCTGATATACTATTTGTGTCCCAAACTTCTTTTGCTTTCGGCATCATCAGCATCAAGATTTCATTCCATGATCTGACAGTTAAAACAAGATCCTAACATTATTTAGAAAGGAAATATGAGGTTGAGTCTATTCAGTCTAAAAGGTTCAATTCCGTTTCCAAAACTCCATATAAAAAACTTTATGCGAGTAGATTCCCTAAATTGGAAAGCGAGACCTTGAACTAAATCCAGTTTTAAGCACCATAAAATGTAGATTTATATCTCATCTCATATAAAACACAAATGCAGACAGCACACACTGCAAAAGGGAGATGACAAAGATTAAATGTTGCAAAAATACGTACTGGTGAATGGCCTGCAGAAACTTGCGCTGATGTTTCCGGACCTTGGCATGGTCAATCTTTTTCACAAGCTTTGTGTGTTTGTAGATTAGCCATGTTTCCCTGAGTACATTAGCAGCCGTGTTTTTCACCTGTGAACAAACGAAGTCCAGATAAGAAACTTACATTAAATATTAATCTTGAAGGGACAGTTTGCCCAAAAATGAAAATTCTGTCATTAATTACTCACCCTCACGTGAATTAAGATATTTTTTGATGAAACTCGAGAGCTTTCTGACCCTCCATAGACAACAATGCAACTGACATGAAGAAAATGTTGAATGAAGTCAATATTTTGGTTTTCTTAGTTGAACCACTGACATCACATGAACCATTTTAATGATGTCCTTACGGAGGTCTTACGGGTTTGGAACAACATGGAGGTGAGTAATTAATGACAGAATTTTAATTTTTGGGTGAAATATCCCTTTAAAACATCACTACAGCTAGTGCAGACAGAAAGACGTACAGTATGTTTGGTAACTCATTACACCATAAAAAAAATTCAAAGTGAATGCTCTTGAAATACAGCATTAAGTGCTACTACTGTAGTTGTAGACTCTGGAAGGTTCTGGTGAATTAGCGATTATGGGTGAGATGTGCTTGCCAGGTTTTGTCTAGAAAATGATCTCATCAAGGGAATGTTGGCTAGTTTCCACAGCTTATGCAGCCTCAACATTTGACCCAAAGTGCAGCGAGTTTGACTGCTCTTTTTAACACTTATTTCATACTTACTTCGTTTTCACTTAGCTACAATTCTGTATATTAAAACATGCTCACTCTTTTGCAGAGTTGAGTGTCCATCATAAAGTTATGGACATGCTTTTCAGCCTTGGTGAGCTCTAGCTTCCTGGCTACGACAGCCACCACTAGGGCAGTGCAACCAGCCCCCTGAGAATACACACAAACACAAATCATAGCAAAATCACTTTTTAAATGCAGTTCCTCTATAAAATGGCTTCACAGTTATGGCTGAGTGGGCATTAATTACTGTAAAAAAAATATGCGGATAAACTCACAAGGGTGTAAATATCTCAAAAATTTAATTTTTATATACAGTTCCTCTACAAAATGACTTTATGGCCTGATGATGTTATGGCAGAGTGGACACTAATAACTGTAAAAATATATGCAGATAAACTTAAATGTAAGACTTGTGTATCATTTGTACATTATTAGTAGGGTTAAAGATAGACGCACCATGATTCCAGTAAGGAGACACACTCCTTTCCCACAGTATGTGTGAGGCACCATGTCTCCATAACCAATAGACAGGAAGGTAATGGAGATCAGCCACATGGCTCCCAAGAAGTTACTGGTGACTTCTATTTTATCATGGTATCTGATGAGATAAAATCACAAGAAAATACTGGGATTCATTTGATAAGAAGGGCTAATCAATACCCTACAGGATACATTTTCGAAAAAGAAAAGTCTTCAAAAGGTGCCCCAAGTACGAGTTTGTAAAATTTTTTTTTTTAAATTAATATGAATTATGAGAAATAAAGAAAAAAAAAAACCTTTATTTTAGATTCAGGTTAAAATCCAAATTAATTAACTTTATTTACATTTTTAAAACAATTTAGCTACATTTATGTTGACAAACAAAATTAACTAAAGCAAAATAATTGAATTGATTCTTTTACCTCAGTTCAGGTTCAAATGTAAATGAATGAATGACTTAAATTATTTACGGTCTATAATTTCAACAATGTGAAATAAAGATAAAACATTACATATAATAAAAGTTAAGTTTACATAAAATAAAATGAAAAAAAATACATGTGCATCTTGTATATCAGTTTAGGCTATAATCGAAATTAATTAATTACATATATATACCCATACTATAGTTACAACATTTAAGCTGCGTCCCAAATGACGCACTATACACTATGCACTCGTGCACTATGTACTTATGCACTATGTACTCAACCATGTAGTGTATGAATTATATAAGGTTATTTTGTCATTCGTAATCGGAGTTTGATAGCCCCTTCCCCTTCATTCTGTAATTAAAGCTGTTCTTTTCAGTGTGAACGCACTATTCACACTATTTATACTACAAAACATCATAGAATAGTGCATAGGTACGCTATTTGGGGCGCACCTGTAAATACAAACAGTCCCTTTGAAATTTGAGCAGCACTGCACATTGACAGTGTTGCACAGCTCAAATATACAGGAACACTTTGCATTAGTGGTCTTTAAGAAGCCCAATTACATTTGAAGGGTAATCTTAAAGTCGACCTAAAGTGCAATATCAAGTTTTAAATGCAGCAGCATACATCAATATTCAGGCCTGACCGCACTGGATAAAAAGGTGGACAGCCCAAATATAAATCAAGGTGCCTTTGTATACGTAATTTCAGAGAAGTGCTGTCCATATTCTGCTCGTATGAACGAGAGGGCAGCCAGGGCCTATTAGATGGCTTGCTCTTGTTCCCCAGTGTTCTAGTTCAGTCTGGTGTGGAGAATGCATCTCTGTAAAACTATTGTGGGAGTCACAGTCCATTACACGAGCATAAAAAGGGTAAAAACATGCTGGCAGTGTAACCAAATCCAAAGCTGCCATGAACTCAGATGATGCACTGCTCGGTCAATATGGGGCACATAAGAGCATTCAGGCAGTCGATTTCAACCAAGTCACTTTAGCATTATCTCAAATCAGAAAACTTCAAAGAGCTTCACTTGCACATACTCACAGAATCTTAAACATAGATTGGACCCATATAGAAATTTACTACGGTAACTGCCAGTCACTACAATAACTGCTACTAGAATACATCTGTTGTTTACTTGGTATTTTTAGGTAAAAGACACTTTTGGAAGTTACCCTTGCAAATTTCTGTTAAGGGAACAGCATACCATCTATGTTGATTCTTCCAGCATTCATAACAAAATGATCCACTCAGTTCCAGAAACACTCACTCCAAAAACAAAATGGAAAAAAATAAAACAATTGAATGATGAAGATGTCAGTTTCAGAACAAGGTCTTCTCTTGGCCTCAAATCCATGTTCAATCAGCATGAACAATATGCCCATGTGCTGACTACGGAGTAACTCTACATTAATGTTCAAATTAATCTATCAGTGAGCGTCCAGCTTCTATGCCCATGAATTTAACTGAGAACTCATTAGCTTGAGTGCTATTAAATGAGGCCAGTCGACTAGCCTGCCGACAAATGATTTAAAGTGAAGAAGTAGCGGTGGCCATTTAGGGGTGAAGCAAAGGGTTCTTAAGGTGCTGATAAAGCACCTCTCCCTTCCTCTGATAGATTCATCCACTGTAACTCTTACACAAGACATGAGAATACAGAAAAATAACAAGCTAGCATGACACCTGACTAGCACATTAGCTTAGTTGGTGTCTTCAACACTTTTTCCTCAACCACACTGGAATTTTTTTTTCTAAATCTGTCTGTCTAGTAGATAACAGTAGATAACAAGATAAATTTATCTGAAAAACAAACACACTGTTTAAACCACACACATTTTGTTAGATTTATTTTTAAATCAAGAAAAATGGGGCAAGAAAAATAAACTTCATTCAATATATGGGTGTTTCAACAATTGCTGACCATTTTGTAAGAGTTTTTAAATACACAATTAAAAAGTTAATGGAATAAAAAAAAAAACATAAATAAAAAATAAAAAAAACTGTTATTTAATGTAAAAATATGCCAGTCTGCAGTTGCAGCATTATTTGCATCATGACCAACTGATAAAGTTTTTACTTTACAAATAAAAATCACTAACACAACCATGCTTTAAATATTGAGGAAAGAAAGTGTGAGAAATTAAAGTGCAAAAAGAAAAAGATAATTAAAGGGGTAATTGTGTACTTCAGGTTCATTTTAAGATTATTTAAATAATTTAAATAATTATTTTCAAGTCATAAAATCTGAAAAAAATAAAAATATTGCATTTTCAAATCTATAATCAAACATATGTCATTTTTCATATGTCAATATCTATTATTTAACAGTTTTCATATTTCTATTTTATTATTATTTTGTTAATGTGTGTAAATATATAATATATATGTGTGTGTGTGTGTGTGTGTGTGTGTGTGTGTATATACCAGTCCTACGGATCATGACCAACTGACAAAAATGTACCTTAGTGAAACAAAGAAAAATATCACTAATCAACACAAAGATGCTGTAATTTTGTGTGGGGAAAAATGTTTAGAATAGAATGTTATTAAACTCTATGGTGAAAAAAGAAAAAACTGCAATTTTACCGTGATGCATTTATTTAAACTTTGTTAGTACACAAATTAAACTCTGTATTCTATAAGTCAGGGTTAAATGTGGACGTAGTTGAAGAAAACCCATATATACTGTACACTATACAATTGTTGTGGTGCAGTGCAGTGAAGAAATAGCAGGTGGATGACGTAGGACATATAGTCTAATGGGTAAGAAGTGGGCGCAGAACCTGGCTAAAGGGCTCAGGATGACCTGATTAGCATAGCTGTGCTGCTCTCTCTATGTTTATGGGTCATTACAACATACTGGATCTTTACTCTCCCCCGAGGTCTAGGTCAAGATGCTATCTTGGTAAGAATAGCACTTTAGAGCACCAGAAATGGTCAAATATTTGACAGCGCTTTAGGAAAAGAACAGGCTGCCATGAACATGATGACCACCATGTTGACACATGGCGTCATCGGTGTGAAAATCCCAAAATCCAAAGAATGACTCAAAAATGCATTTACCCAATGCTAAGACCACTCTTTATCAGAGGTTATAAGATGACAGACAATTTAAAGGAGAAAACACATGGAACTGAATTTGGATATAAACAGAATTTGGGATTTCCAGGATACCAGCAATTTGCCATTTTGCCAGTATAGCTCATCAAGAGAGATGAAGAGAAGCTCAGAGCCATGTGATAGTTTTTCCTTGCAGATCACAGACTCACTTTGGACCCCTATCCAGAAGCAGCCATGTGGGAGAAACATAGAACAGAACCATGAATAATGAAACACGCACACATCTGCTTGCCACTGATATCACATTTAAAAGCAACAACATTGAGCAACTGCGTTGGAAGGAAAGAACTACATAAAGGAATTATTTACTCAAAAAAGAAAAACCCATTTTTTTTTGAACCCATTAGATGTTCTCTTTTCTGTGGAAGCATATCCAGAGTTCTCGTTTTAATATAATAAAAGTAAATGGGGGACAAAAACAGCCTGTCAGCTTTTTGGCTCTAGGTTATAATTTTGATCTGTTCATCACTCAACTTATTGAAAGACTTCACAAGACATGAAAATAGTACATGAGTGAAATGAGGCACTTTAATGGCGCTTCTTTTGTCATTTGACGGCCTCATTCACTTACAATATATGAAAAAGAGATATTTTCAGAGATTTTTCATCAGAACTTCACATATTGGGCCCTATCATACACCCGGCGCAATGCGACTCAAGGCAAGTGTGTTAGCTAGTTTCAGTCCAGCGCCGTTTGCATTTTTCTGTCCAGCGCCATGTCATTTAAGAAGCAAATGCATTTGCGCCCATTTGTGCACCCCTGAGCACCCTGGTCTAAAAAAGAGGAGTGTTCTGGCGCATTGCTATTATAAAGAGCTGAAAATAGACTACGCCATAGACCAACTCAAACCTGGTCTAAAGTCTAAAGTCAATGGCACAATATTTTTTTGTGATTTAAAGAGCACATTGGAAGAACGTTGGTAGAAAACGAGCAGATCGGTTTCTTCGCTTGAGAAGCTTTCAGCTTTTCCGCCAACAAATTTCGCTATGGCGCGAACGCATCTCGCTCTTAAAGGGAATGGGAGATGACACTCTGATTGGTTTATTGAACGTTACGCCCATTACTTATTAAGAGAATAGGGACAACCCATTCCAAAAATGCGTCCCGGCGCACAGACCGTTTTTCCGCCGTTAAAATAGCAAAAGTGGATTTGGACACGCCTTAACCGAGCGCTTTACACTTTGTGTTTAGATCGTTAAAATATGGCACATTGTTTCCACACACTGAAAAATATGGTGTAGGATTTATTTAGAAGCAAATTTTACCCATTTACTTTTTTTTTTATATACATTTTGATTGAGACATTTACCAGCAATTTTTAAGAGATGGCAAGTAAAACAATAAATTAAACATGAAATGTTAAAGTAGTAAGACTGCTATAGAATTTCTTGTAAAAACTACTCCAATAATCTTTGCGATTTCAAATGAAAAAAATAAAGAAAGAAAATCTGTAGCACTTTACAGTAAAGTTCCAATTGTTAACTATATTTAATGCAATAATTAACATTATACTATGGGGCCATTGAATGCTTGAATCTGATTGGCTGATGATGGTCGTGCAGTTTGCACAAAAAGGTGTTGTCACCGCTGCCCTGGCGATTTTATCAGTAATCCTATATAGTGTAGCAACTTAAAGGTAATAACAGCACTGGTTAGAGACTCACAGAGGTAACGTTAGCCAAATTCACACAAGCTCTCTCTCTTTCTCTCTTTCTAATAACTTCATTAATAACTGCATTAGAATGCTATCATGGCTCAAGCCTCCATTACCAACTTTAAAATGATGTTTTGGAAAAAGCAAAAGAGGCATTGGATAAGATGCGGAAGAAATAGTCCTACTCACAATAGCTATTAAAGTAAAAAAAAAAATTGACGAATCCCTTTAAATATATCATCTGATCGACTCTGGGCTCTTGTCCATGTTAGCTCAAGTCAATAAAATATTAATTGACACAACTTTTGATTTTAATAATATATAAGCAAATGTTGAAATCAACATGAACTAAGATTAATATATGCTTTAGAAGTATTTTTCATTGTCAGTTAATGTTAACTAGTGAAGTTAACTACTGTTTACAATTGGGACCTCACGGTGAAGTTTTCCCCAAATCGTATTTTTCATTGTAGAAGGAAAAAGGGGAGTTCATTTTTAGTGGAATATTCCTTTACTGGGATGATAAAATGATGCAGAATCGATTTGTTGATTGATTTTTAGATTTTAAAGAGCACCTATAATGGAATTTTTAAATTTACCCTTCATGTAGTGTGTAACATAGATCTAAGTGAACAAAAACCGTATATAAAGTTATTGTCTTTCAAAAGTAAGAGTCATTTTTATGAATCGTTAGAAGACCGAAGCTTTTTCTCTGACTAGATGACGTCAACTTGTCAAGTTATTTGAATACGATACGCCCACTTATTGCGCTCAAAGACGCCAGTGAAAACTAGAAAACATCATGGCGACGAGACGCTGTATTCTGAAGTGCGACTCAAAAGCAAACTTTTTTCATCTGCCCAAGGATGAGCATTTGAAGACTAAGTGGCTACAATTCATAAATACAACTGTACCACAGAAGTATAGTCCGAGCCTTGTGCTTCACGCCATTTTGAAGACGATTGCTTTACCAACTTAAATGCAATCAAATTTGGACTCGCCAGCCGGCTGATATTGAAGGAAGGTTCAGTTCCAAGTGTATTTGCATCAGCTTCCTCCTCCGTATCACAACCTGTAAGTGTTATTAATAATTGTTGCTTTTATGTTTTGTTTTATGTAGCATGCTTAATAATTGTTTGGTTTGTTGTGTAAGCACCGTTTAGCTTCTAGGTCTTCAGTGACAATTGTATTGAGATATATGAATTGTTTGTCGTTGTTTTCTGAGTTTTCTTTAAGAATAGAGTCATACCTCGTAGTAACGTAATGTTAAAGCAATTGTTTTGGTAAAAAAGTTTTATTTATGCATCGAGTTAACGCAAACAAAGACTGATTGTGCTTTTACAATATGAACTCTGGGCTATACTCGCTAACATCACATAAAGGCGGGATTTTGAAAAGTGAATCACTAAACGAATCATTTGAGAATCGCTGTCAAAACAGGTAAAAATAAATGCATATTATAAGAAAACTAAAGTCTTTTTTGTCATTGCATGCATGCAAAACTGTTGTTGGGGACTTCTAAAACAATATTTGGAACATTTTAAATGCCATAATAGGTGCTCTTTAAGAATGCATCGCGATTCCTCTGGAATCGATTTTGAGCTTAGATTTTAACAGCAGATGGCGCGCTAATCTAGTTTTTATTTGCACACTCAAATGCTCATAAAGAAGAGTGCTAAAGAGTGCTTGTGCTTTTGGCTGAGTCATGTAATTTCACTTCATCTTAGAATGCAGAAAGATTAATGTTAACACAGCCCACTGTGAACACCTTTGTAATTCGATTCAACCTTTATGAATTTTATGAATGATTATTTTAGGATCAAGTATGTGTAATGATTTGGAAACGAGCAGAGTACGGGTGTTTCTAAAGCATGCAGTGCCATCTGCTGTTCAAAACTAATCTCAGAATCGGTTCAAGAAAGAATCGCGATGCATTCGGAAAATCTCAGAATCGATGCTGAATCATTTCTCGATTCGCGATGCATCGATTTATTGGCCCAGACCTAACTACTCCAGGCTCAAACAGTGTTTCTTCAGAAATTAAACGTTTATCTCACCTCTCACAGACGTGCACAGTCCAGGCAGCAATGATCCATGATGATATACTGAAAACCAGCAGGACTGTGCCTGGGCAGATAGTCATCAAAGTCTTCATGACAAAGCGTGTGTTAAAGTTGATCTTATTGAGGGCTCCGATACTGCGTGACGAGGCGTCCGTAAAGAGCTTACTGTGCAGGAGCATGACCCGGCCAATCAGATACAGCCGCAGGAACATGGGGATGGAGAGGATGATGTCCACGTCTGCATCCGCCACAGACGGGGTGTAGGTGAAGGCCAGGCGGGCGGTCCAGGTGAAGACGTAATGACCTGGAATGGGGTGGATGGCACACACTAGCAGCTCCAAAACGATGAACAGGATACGCTCGTACGTCATGGCTATCCGCCAGTCATCTGCTCCATTGTCAACCATAAAGAGCTAAACGTTAGACAGAAACAACAAATTTGAAGGCATTGAAGGGAGCACACATATACACACACACACAAACTATACAGTTCTATCAGGTATATTCACCTCGTTTTAAACATGTTAAGATGCTATTTAATGGTCTAAACTTATGTTACATAATAAGTACTAGAATATATCATGATATAATAATTACAAAAATATATAAACAAATAAACGTACATTTAAAATGACATAAAATATATATGTCTGTATGTGTATACACACACACACACACACACACACACACACACACACACATACATACAGTATACAGATATATAAATAATATATAAACTGACATAACACAATATAAAGAATATATTATCTGAAAGCATTCTCTGTGGTTTTAGTATTATGACTATAATAGGGATTTCTTCTCTTTTGTTTCAACGAATGCAATGTACACAACCTGCAATCAGGAATAAAGGGTTTTTTTAATTGGTCATTCATTCAAGTAATCTGACCATCATCTGATGTTCCAAGTTATTAAATATTGCTTACAAAGCAACTGATTGACAGGCCTGTATTAAATTATATCTCCTATTTGCCATAAGCTCCACTTGTAATACCATCATTAATCAAAATCAGTGTCTTCTCTATAAAGACCTCTTAATGGATAGGTAAAAATAAAAGCACAGACACTGAATGCAGGGCAAGTTTTCATTCTGCTGCTACTATAAGTCATTAGGCTTTGGCATAAGTGCTTCCTCTGTAATCTTTTAGGCTTGTGTCTCAGTCTCTGTTCTTGTTTATGGCTTCCAAAGCTGAGTCTGCTTCTTACCTGAATCTCTCGTGCGTGGTACATAATGATCAGACAGAGCAGAATTACAGTGGAGAGGCTAATAAGGCATTTCAGTGCAAATGAATATGAGGATTCCTGCAGAGACATTGAAAAAACAACAACAGCGACATTAGTTTACATTTTTATGTTCCTGCAGCTCACTTGTTTTTTGTGCACTTGATTCCCAGAGAACATGCATACTAAGAAAACATATGCCTTTACTGCACTGTATGTTGCTTGTGGATAAGTGTCGTCCATAAGAGTAAATATATGTATAAGTGACAGATAAACACCATTTTTTGTTGGCTACTGTGGGTAAGAGTCTTGCAAACATGCTAGATGAAGCATACAACAGTTTGAGGAGTTTGAACTTTGCAGTTCTGATGCATGAAAGCTACCTCTATATAGCATTTCAGTTTTTAGCAGTCAGCATTAGCATTTTCAAGTTATGGAGTCTTTCAAGACTGGGAATAGAAGAACTTGATTTAAGAGTAAAAAACAGGGTTTGTGGTTACTATTAATTGTTGTATGTAACCAAAACCACACAGTCCCACTTTCAAACTGGATTTTAAGCATTTTCTAAATGCTGCTAAATTCATACTAAGAAGACAACAACAGTTTAACTGTCAAACAGCAGGTTTAAGGTGATCTAGTTGGCCTGGAGCTCCAACAGCAAAGTGCCCAAAATCCCTCTATAACCCGACGACAGACCAGGCCAGGTTTACATCTTAACCTGGTCCGTTTGGTTATAGATGGATTTTGGCACTTTTCAGTAAGTCAGTCTAGGAGCTCCAAGCCAATTAGACCAAAGGTGCACAATCCTGTTCCTGGAGAACTACATTCCTGCAAAGTTCAGTTCCAACCCTGATCAAATACGACTGAACCAGCCAATTAAGATCTTCAGCAGCACTTCATAATTACAGACAGTTGTTTTTGAGCAGATCTGAAACTGAACTATGCAGGTAATTAGATCTCCAGCAATGGTGTTGAGCATCCCTGAGCTAGACTTTAACCAGCTGGTTCAGACTAAGATTTCTTTCAGATGGGAAACATAGCTTGTGTTCTTAACTAAATCCAAGAGATGTAGCCAATACTGATATAACACAAAGTATACCCATAAGTCCAGTCCAGTCAATTTTTCCCCACACACAATCATGACTAGAAGAGGAACTAAACAATCATCTCTTCTGGTTTCTGTCTTTCAACCTTAGCTCTGGTTCTTTCTCTCTGTATGACAATCCTCATTATGAGATCAGTGCAATTGGAGCTCATTAAACCTGACTCTGCTGATACACTGGAACAGGATGTGCTGGCTAAGACATCAAACTATGCTTTAGGGGAAGTTAAAAAAGAAACAAAACGCCACTCCAGGGATCGTCTAACTAACTTCAGGGCCAAAAGAATCGTCTAACTAATTCGCTTAGGCCAAAAGAATCAACAAACAGATATACTGTAGAATCATATGAGAATGACAACTTGTAGTCAATGATTTTAAATGTCAAACCAGCAAATCTCACTGGTTTAAGCACTTAATTTTTTTTTCTAGAACCATATTTTGCACAGATGGCCTACTGTTGTGCCAATATGTCGTTAGTGATAATATACTATCACCATCTTTACTATATGGCAAAAAAAAAAAAATGTGGCTGGTGAGTACAACTCCAAGTGGAGATCTCTTGCTCTTACCATAGCCATTTAAGGTCATCATAAACATTAAGTGTAAAGCCTAGTAGCTTGTTCATGTCCTTTCTGTATAGAAGCTAGAGCTTGGTATAAAAGAGCACTAACATAAAAAATTACACATGATGAAATTGTCAAGAGCATGCTATAAAGGTTTCATTGATTGATGCTTTCTGATGCCTATATCCATTAAGGAAGTGCACACAAAGAAGCCGATGTC
This sequence comes from Carassius auratus, assembly GCF_003368295.1. Lineage (NCBI taxonomy): Eukaryota > Metazoa > Chordata > Actinopteri > Cypriniformes > Cyprinidae > Carassius > Carassius auratus. Next base: position 8,560,257 of record NC_039250.1, read on the forward strand.
AATGATGAATTTATCCTTTGGTGTCTTTAAACGGTCATTCAGTAAATAGATCATTCTTGGACTTCAATATTCTGCAGCATTTAATTAAATGGTATGAATCAAAGTACTAAGGATGAAGTAAGATGTATACATCTAATCTAGCATAGGTTATCTAGAATGAAATCTTGTGATGCATCACTGCCCTGTTGAAAAAGACCATCTTACACCAGCATTAATTATAATAGCGGTTCAGGTGCTGGTCAAACGTGTGGATAGCATATCCATCTTGTTAACTTCTTCCACCTTCTTAACTACAAGTCTATGTATGCTGGTTGAAAACACTCAATTCAAGTTTATTATGTCTCAAAGTATTGGACACTTGGTCTTAAATTGAATAGAATGTCTAAATCCTAATTATATAACCAAACGGTGTTATTTTACAATGTTTTATATATATATATATATATATATATATATATATATATATATATATATATATATATATATATATATATATATATATATATATATATATATATATATATATATATATATATATATATAAATAAAAGAGAGAATACAGCATGTCACTTTAAGCAAACACTTCAAGCTACAATATAAGCTTCAAAGAGTGTTGTTTTAGTATTATTTACATACGTTTATAGTATTTATTAATGAGTTCACTTCCATATTTATATTTTCAGTTTGCATCTTTTAGTTTTAGTTTGTTCTGTGCTTTTTGCAGTTTCTATTATTATTATTTCACGCTGACAAGTGTAACCCATTGATTTTTTTTTAAAGATAATACATTTTCAATGATTTTATTCAGTTAGATATTTGTATATATACTGCAATGAAATAAGACATTTTTGTGTGATAATCTACAAAAAAAAAAGTAGAATTCTGTTATCATTTACTCACCCACATCGTTCCAAACCTGTATGACTTAATTTCTTCTGTGGAACACAAAATAAAATATTTTGAAACATTTTGGTAACTAAATAATTTCCCACTGATTTCCATTGTATGGAAAAAAATACAATGGAAGTCGAAGGGAACCCAAACATTTTTCAATATATCAACTAAATATCATCATCATCTACAGCAGGAGGAAATGAATGCAGGCTTGGAAAAACATGAGGGTGAGTAAGTGATGACTCAATGTTTGTTTTTTGGGTGGATTATCCTTTTAAATGTCCAGAAAACTCTTTGAAGTCATTCAAAACTTTTACCTTTGTATAAACTCCCCAGGAGAGTTCGGTCTCTGTCACCATGACAACAATTCCAAACATTCCAAAAATCAGGGCATAGTCGCTAAGGCGCTTGCGTTTCTCAAACAGCGCCCTCCGGTGCCCAAGCTTATACCCAATGTCCTTGTTCTTCTTATGCGGAGCGCTGCATGGTCTTTTCCTCACAAGGTTCTCACTGGACTGCTTAGTAAGGTCTTCCCCGTTCCCTTTGGAGACCACCACCTCCAGGCCGGAAGTGTGCAGGGTCTGCAAAGGCTGTGTCTCAGAGTCCAGCTCTGCTAGGTTCCTCCGGGACGCCCCCAGACTGCCGAGTGGTCTGACTATGCCCCCATTGTACTTGCAGCTGCTCATGGCTATCTGAGGATACTGTGGGCCGCCGTGGGACAGGGAAGGCCGCGATCCAGCATGGCTCAGCCTTTTGGCATCCGCATTCACCTGCCAGAAATGAAAAGATATTTTATAGATTTTATCATTGTCTTTTGTGTCCAGGACCTTCTGTGCTGGCTGAGGGGCAGAGCACTGCCGATTCGCAGCAATGCTGATTTAGTGGACATTTCTCCATAAAATTAAATGCATAATGCATGTGGGAAGAGCATCGTCTAGTGACTGTAACTCCTGAAAAAGCTTTTGGTTAGGTGAAATGAACTATTTACAGTTTCATTTATATAAAAAGCATCACAGGGATATAATAAAGATAAAATGTCATAGAACAGTGATTTTAAAAAATACATATTTTAATGCAAACTGAAATTTTCAATTAGAAAAACAGCTGATGGCCAAAATATCCTATCATTTCAAAAGATTAAAAAAATTTATAAAAATAATACGTCGTTCAGTAAAGATTGCATTAAATTAATCAAAAGTTATAACATAACAAAAGATTTCTATTTCAAATAAATTACTGTTTTTACTGTATTTTTGATCCAATAAATGCAGCCTTGGTGAGCTGCAGGGTTGAGTAGCAAATGAGTTGCAGGGCTCACAAAATTTTGAAATCCCTGATAAGTATTCTTCAGATTTTGGTAGCCTGAAAATGTATTTAACTAGCCCCCCCCCATCCCCCCCCCCCCCCCTTCAGGTAGAAGAAACATTACCATTATCAATGGACCCCAGTTAAATGATTTGAACGAATTTGTATAAACTGTAACCGTGAAAGCATGGGAACATGCAACATTTCTTTACAGTGTTTGCAATTAGTGAATATTTTATTTAATTGTATTACTAATTAGCAAATTAGGCAAAATACTGGCGATAACGCTTGTGAAGATGATGCAAAAAGCCTGCTCACAATAATCTCACATTATTAAATTATTGGGCTCACACAATGCCAACTCATTTGCAGAGACCTACTTCTGTTCTGTAATGTCATTTTCTGATAGGCAGCGCACAACACAGACCCACATTCTAACCGACTAAAGAGACACCAATGGATTAGAAATGAGAGTAATGACAGCTGTTTGAAAATATTCATGCAAACATATTCAACATACACTGCATACAGCCATAGTTAACCAAAGCTAGTTGTGGAACCACCTGGAAACCTTATCTGTCAAATACCTGGTACTCCTGGTTTAGCTGAAACTTGGTAGAGATCATGTTGAATCCAAAATCACTGCTAGAACCTCCAGCATCCTCAGAATAACTCTTTTTTTTATAGGAAAAATTATGTTTATCCATGTTACTGCACTGGGCTGTACTGACTAGATCTATGCAGAAACTGCAACTAGATACTGACGCTTAAACTGAGGTTACAAATAATACCATTCAGGAATAGAAAACTAGAAACTATTCTGGTCCCCCAGAAGTAAATTTCTACCAAGGTCCTTCGTGTGAGACCGTTCTCTTGGAGTGTTTCACATGGCTTTCTGCTGACATGGCAACAGATCATTTATATTCTATGCAGCTTTTTGTTGGTCTCCCTTTTTATGTGTTTTCCACAAACAGACTGTGGGAACTTGTCCAAAAGTACAGTCTTGTACTGTCTGTATCCTTTTAGGAACACTGAATATAATTTAATATACTATAATAAATACAAAAAAAGGGCTAAGAATGTGTTTAAAGAAAGTCTAATCTATAAAATATATGTTTTATATCATCTATATTTTTTTGCATACATTGTGTTACTTCAATGTCAATATGATTTCATAAAAAGTAAAAAAAAAAAAAAAAAGAAGTTATAAATAGCTAATTTTATGAAAAAGTAACCTAACCATCACTGCAATAGGAAGTCTTGAACAAAAACCAGGTCTTAACTCCATTACACACAATGTCATTTTTTTCTATGAATTATTATGGATTTGTAATGACAGTGGGTTGGAAAAGCAACCACGCAGAAGGACAAAAAGGCCCATTTACACCTAAAAAATGATAATTATATTAGTGTTCAAAGTGTGATACCATTAACAGGCATGTGCTGCAGTTACATCGTCTTTAAAGCATGATGGATTCTCATGTTTCTATCATTCATCAACAGGAAAAACTGTTCTGAAAATGATTCCAATGATATTGTTCCTCTATGCTGTTATCGTTGTAATTGTATTGTGGAATCTCAGGCTTTTACTGTAGGAAAATACACACACACATACACTGGAGTATATTTGGAGACCTTCTACTTCAACATATTCAACACTGTAGGCTATTTCAGCTAGAGAGAAAAATATATCTATTGTCCTTGTAACCACTTATGTGTACCTATACTACTTTAAAATACAATGGAGTAATAGACATAATAAAACAGACCCAGAGGTTCAGAACTGATTTCCAACAAGCAGCGACTGTCTCTCTGATGAAAGAGCTCCAGGGATCAATTGCAATACACAGCAAAGCTCCTGTCAAACGTCCACTCTTTCCAAGGCCAGCATGGACTGCCAGTTGCCAAATGAGCTCTTTTTTCTATCAGTGTCCTGAGAGAGCAAGTAGTCAATTGTGTTATTAGTCTTTCTTCCTGGAAATGTTAAAAAGGTACAATACACTAACATCTGTTCCCAAAAAAATAACATTGAATATCGACATTATCCTAAGGTTTAATCTATTGTAATTTGCTATTTATTCCTGTTAAGGTAAAGCTGAATTTTCAATGGCATTTATTCCAGTCTTCAATCTCACACAATCCTTCAGAAATAATTCTAAAATGCTGACTTGCTGCTCAACAATGTAAAAGTCTTTACTGTCACTTTTGATCGATTTCAAAAAGTTGGAAAAAAAATTATATTACTGACCCCATATAGATAGATGGATGGATAGATCGATAGTTCTAGTCACATTTATTTAAAAAATATATCAGCACAGTTAGTGACAGTGATCTATTCTGAAACTCCAGAGGAGGCACATTGATTACTGCATTTTTTAAGCAAAAGTCTCCATTTGCTCTCTATTTAATCACATTGCTGTCAAGAGAACGAATTGGGATATTACAGAGATCTCATTTGTGATTTTTCTTTTTTCTATGGGATGCACCACAATGTCACTTCCAACATAAATGACAGCACAGCTGCTATAACAACAAAGACGCACAAAGCTAGAAATTCTTTGCATGACCTTATGACTGAAGGCAGTTAAAACACACAGCTGCATGCTCTGAGTGCAATTTTATGCTGATTTGGGATACGTCTACAAAACTGATCATATATCAGTCACAAAAACAACATCTGCTCATCTCCATTTTGATGCAACAGACTAGGCCTGTACCACGTTGGAATGGCATTTTCATTGTCTCAGCCTCTCAATTTCACATTTCGCTAATTTTCCATATTAACCATTATTCTCATCTGTGCGTGTCAAAGCTGAAGGGCCCTTAGAGTTCCCCCTTCCCTGCTCCTTCATTCCTCTCTCTGCACGCTTGGTCCGTACAACTCCAATTCAGCAAACCTATTTTGACATTGAATTTGCACTCATTCAGATATGGCATCGGACTCTCTTTTCCTCAGGTCTCTTTCTGTAATGAAATGTCTGCAGCAGACCTGAGAGCTGATTACAGATCCCACTATTCAAGAATATATTTTCTAACTGCTCTTCACTATCAAAATGTGATCTTTACAACCAGACATCTTCCCTTGTCGTGTTGCATAAATTTGCACCTCAGGGCCCGTACCATGTAAGAGCCAAAATAAGAAAAACTGTGTGTTTCAGCCATTGTGATTTTTATGTAGATGAACCATGATAACTGGAAAAAGCTGTCAGTTAGCATCTCAAAGCCAGTTGCCTGGCTGATGCAGGACCATGAGAGGTTTGTGATTAGAAATCTACAATCCTTGCTTGTGAGAACCACAGAACTTTTTGAACATATCAAAGGAGTTATAAATGGCATGTGACTAATTATTCTGAACAAAAAATATGTAAGCATGATGGACCCAGTCCCAAAGCCTTCATTAGCAACTTCCCTGAGTTTTAAGAGAGAGAAAAAAGGCAATTTAACTATTATTATTGCTCTCATCCCAAAACTCATCCTGCAACTTATCCTGCTACAGTACAAACATAAATGATAAATCAAACCTACTACATTTCTTAGTGAATGCACATGTTTGGATGATGGAAAAGAATGTGGGCCTATCTTCTGTGAAAAGTCCAATTAAAAGGCCAATTAGCAATAACATAAAATAACATAAAAATTGCGCTGAAACTTTTGAATACTGGCAAAATTGTCCATCCAACTCAAGCATCGAAGTATTTTTTACAATGTTTCACATTTAGGACAGTTTCTTGCATAGGTTAACAAGACTGCATTTACATCCTCAAGCAATTGACTTCATGGCATCATTTTTATCATTTCCCAAGTGAAATTTAGTGTGTGCTATCACATAAATAACTGCAGGGGCTCTCATGGGCTAAAAGACAACAAGAACAAAAGCACTGGAGTCAAGATAATTGTTTCAGAATCAAAGTTTTTGGTCACACTATATTTTACAGTGTCCTTGTTGCACGTCAGGTACTTTATGTAATCATAACAATAAATTCTGTATAATTACATGCAACTAACAATAAACCAACCATCTTCCTAACTCTAACCCCTAAATCATTGTTAATTAATATTACTCAGTACCTAAATATATAATTACACTGCAACAAGGGCACTTAAAATAAAGTGTAACGAAGTTTGTTGTAGTGGTTTTCATCAGACTATAGAAAACTATATAGATATTTAAAAATAGATGAATTATACCTCAAATAGCATAGTGTTTTTTAACTGGTAGCATCAATACTTAAAAATAATGTATGTATTTTAGTTTCAGAGCAAACAAAATGGAATAGTTCACCCAAAAATGAAAAATTGCTTAACATTTACTCACTCGCAGGTCATCAAAGATTTAAAGTTGTTTATTTGGCATCACATGTGAGCCGTCAGAATGAGAGTCCAAACAGCTGATAAAAACCATAACAATAATCCACACAACTCCAGTTCATCAGTTAACATCTTGTGAAGTGGAAAGCTGCGTGTTTGTAATTAATGGATCCATCATTATTAGTATAAACACACAGCTTTTCACTTTAGAAGATGTTAATTGATAGACTAGAGTCTTGTGGATTATTGTGATGCTTTTATCAGCTGTTTGCACTCATTCTGACAGCACCCATTCACTGCAGAGAATCCAAATGATGTAAAAAATAATTTCTCCACATCTGTTTACAGATGAAGAAACAAACTAGTCATTTTCAGCCTTTTTCTTTTTTGCGTGAACTATTTCTTTTATAACCTATACTATAGGGTTTGACCTAGTCTGACATAGTTCCAGTATACACAAACACACACCATAGGCATTGCAGAGCTCTCGGCCAATTTCAGTTCAAATACACAGAGACGAGAGAACTCCGGCCAATTATACTCTCCACAAATTACCCTTGATTAAGCAGCAGAATGCCAGCTGCAGAGCAACAACACTGAGATTCTCCCCTCTGTCTGCTCGCTCATACTGAACCAGTTACTCCCTCAGCATCCACGGCACATGCCAGTGCTTTCACTCCCTCTCATGCACAATCAAGAAGAAGCCTAACTGTAAACTCTGCGCAAATATTTACATAATTACAACCCCCTGAGGAGGGAATTCTGCATAAATATGGTTTTCCTAAAAGAGTGATTTGTACAAACAGCTAAATGGGTTTTCGAGCTCCCAGGGTAATATTACTTCTTACCAATGCTGTGCATCAAACAATGAATACAATTCCAAATTAATCCAACGCCACAGGTAGAACAATCACTTATTTTTTTTTCTTTTCTTTTTTAGAACAAACACAATGCAGTCAAACACAAGAACCAGTCAAGCAGAGAAAGAAACAGAGACTGACGCAAACAACGGGAAAGACTTATGGGAGATTTCATGGCAAGAGATCGCTGATGGGTTTTACCTCCATCTGCTGTGCATTGTGAACTAAACTGATACTAATGTCTCTCCGTTCTGGCAGTGATGTCTAAACCATCATGAATAATACAGGCCTGAAGTACATGTTAGTGCCACTCAGGGGGGCTTTCCCTTGGCTTGCACAGGCAGAAAATGGAACAGCGATGCAGAAACAGGGTCGACTCTCCCACAAGGAATGAATGACACTGATTTGCCTTTCTGCCTTGCTTTTCTGGCCCCTGCTCCTTTCAGGCTACGAATGCACTGGCATACAGATAGATAGATAGATAGATAGATAGATAGATAGATAGATAGATAGATAGATAGATAGATAGACTCATTTTAATCTGTGACTCACATAATGAGGCAGGTTAGAAATATTCAGGTAGACTAAATATGAATGAATGAATGATGCGGGTGTAGGAATGAATGAACGTTTCATAATGCTTACTATTAAACGCCATCATGGGAATCATGGACAGCCTGTTGCAAGCACCCCCTCCTGTTCCCCCTTTCCAAGCTTTCGAGATTAAGACGAATACCAACACCTAGCAACTACAAAGCAGCCCTCCGCATCCACATGGCCGAAATGTGTTGTTAAAAATGGCAAGCGATTTCAAACATGACCTCCCAGTTTTGCGCTGCCCGCGTAATCGGGCGCATTGCTATAACTGGCCACCTGTTAAGCATAAACTTCATAGAGTGCATGCATAAACGATGCGCATTTCAACGAGTCGGTGTATGCGGGCTTACCTTACAACCTTCGTGTCCGTGTTTATTCTCATCGAGCCATAAGCGACTGTCAGAGGACAGCGGGCTGCTTTTACTCCGCGGCGAAACGGAGTTCCTGGCTCCCTGGCATCTATCAGGCGTCCCCGCTAGATTCCGCTGCTCGCCTGATCTCAAGCTGTCGTTGTCACGGTGCTGCTGCTGCAGCAAAGACGGCTGCTGGCTTCTCGGTTCCGCGGATCCCCTCACGCAGCAGTTGGGTACGCTGCTCCTCAGCAGGCGCTGCTGCTGAACCTGTAGCTGGAGGGAAGGTGGAGGGCTGTGATGCTGCTGCTGCAACAGCTGTTGATGCTCTTGCGATCCGCTGCTGCACGAACACTGATCTTGTTGGCAATTCGCAGTTTTGGCAGCCCCTCCAACACTCTGCTGCCGACTTAGGGAGGGTTTGGAACAGTCTGCGAGACTTGGGTTGCTCCTTTGGCTTTTGACTGGTGCTTCCTGACTGAAAGGGCTGGGCAGGCTCTCTTGGCTCTGCTTTGGCAAGGGGTGTGCGGTCTGTCTAGGGCCACCCCTGTGCTCCGCGTGGTGGTGGTGATGGTGTTGGTGGTGGTGCTGATGGACGGCACCCGAGTAGCGATGATGCATCCCCGCCTCACCTGCGGCGGAGTGCCGCTTTGCGTTGCAATGATCCGGCACTCGTTCGCTGCGCACAGCGCCGGTGGAGTCAAGAAGGCCCGTTTCATTGGTAGGTTTGACCAAGACAAGCCTCATCACGTCACTATGGAGTTACAGGGAGCCCCGCCTTCATCTGACAGTCCAAGTGTTTATATGAATGAGTATATTAACAAAAGTGCTCAGTACGCGGTTGCGACTTGAGGCGGGTGTGGGCAACCCATGCGCCCCGAATTAGGGCTAGAACCCCCCTAAAAGAAATCAAAACAAAAAATTAGAGCATCTCAGTTCAAGCACATCGTCTTATAACTGGAGGTGCAACGAACAAACGCTGACAAATAAAAGTTGTGTTCGCCTGAAAGTGTAACTATGGCAACAGCAAGCAGCTCGGGCGATTCCACTGCGGTTAGATTTGACGCATGTAAAGGGTGAGAAGAATTCATCACTTTAAGATTTAGATATCACTGAAAACATTTGTGTTTGTATATAAAAAATAAATTAAAAAAACTTTTGAACATTGACATTTAGTTAAATACTGCTGTATTACTGAATCTCGGTCGATTACTTCAAGATCTATTTAAATTCATTCAAAATCGTCGATCATGGTGCCCATGATCTAAGTTGCTAACACAAGTCCTGTCAGTAAAGGTGACTCGGAAATTGCAGAATTACTGTCACAGTCCTGATCTGGCAACATGTTATGGCTTTTATGAAGTTGGTCACGGTGAATTGTCAATGCTGTAATTTTTTTTTAACTACATCATCTTTATTTTACCCTCTAACTTTAACACTCCATATTCTAATTCTATTCTTAAAAAAAGAACTACCTTTCTAATCTTTTTGTATTCTATTTTATTTTCTCTTCACTTCTTATGCAATTGTGTAGCTTGCTCTATTCTTTTTTATTCTATCCGTTTTCTTTTTATTTATTATATTATTTAAAAGCCCATGCTACGTGTACTGTGTTAACCTAACTGAGACTTGTTATAGCACTTATATATCATTGCTCTTTTTGTTGTTTTTGATTGCTTCCACTGTCCTCATCTGTAAGTTGCTTTGGATAAAAGGTCTGCTAAATGAATAAATGTAAATGTAACTAAAGTTTGGCCATTTTAATAACATAAAATTAACACACTTAGTGTAGAAATTAAATTGTGATCAGTTAATAATTAAGTTTTTTTAAGAACAAGTTTGTGTGAGCTGATCACATATCTAGTCTTAATATCCAGGTCAATTTGTTGGTCGGCTTGTCATGCATCTCCAAGTGATCTGCAAAAAGATCAGAGAATAATTGCACATCGGTTGGAATTAAACCATTCTGTGTTCCTCAAACTATAACCTTTGCCTGTATTCTATTTTATTCATTCTGTTAGCATGTGCACCTAAACCAATATTTAAAAAGCCTTGAAACTCAAGAGTAAAGTTGTTTAGATTTCAGGATAGTAGTGTTGGTTTTCACAGGATTGAGCGCTGATGTCAGTGAAGGTGATGCCAAAGTTTGGAGCTGAACTTTGGAGTGGATCTGGGGCACAGATGAAACTAGTAATTTGATCTTTTTCATTAAGTAATTAGTCCTAGAGACCTGTATGGGATCCTGGGCAGAATTAAGTATCATTTGCTTGCTGGTCTTAGAGGCAATGTTGCTTACAACCACATTAATTATTCATTTCCCTTTCACACTCCATGTTCAGAGATGTAAGTGTGGGATTGCCTGCTGAAATGACCCCCAGTGTGTCATTTGGAAACAACATTTAAATTAAGCTAAGGAAAAAAAAAAAATCATCTTGTTCCAGTTGTCAATACCAGAGTCTGTTTTTAAGTGAGGTTACATGCTGAATATTTCTGAATGGACACCAGAAAGGTATATTTGTTAATTTGTTTAACCATTAAACAAATTCCACATCTATATTCAAATGATGAATAAATAACCCTTAAGGTTTAATTTGTTAATAGGTATCATAAACCATCAATAAAAAATACTTAAACACTTTATGTTTAATGTTTATAAACATTAACAACCAATAAGCAATATTTTACTGCATTTATTAATCTTTTTTATTAAAAACAGTTCCTTGTTTGTTCATACTGCATACACTTTTCATTTAAAAAAATGTACTACTAAATGCCGTTAACTAACTAATATTAACAAATGCTTTAAAAGCGGTTTTACTTGTTGTGAAATGTTATTAAAATACTTATACAGCATTTACTAATGTTAATATCTGCACATACAAATACATTCTCACCCCGTCAAGTTAAACATCTTAAGATTAGTCAAAGCAAACAGTACATTATAGTTAGAAATCCTGTTAAAAATGTTGTTTGTTGTTAGTGCATGATACATAATGCAAGTAAACACACTGAACCTGACTGTAAGATGTTAACGAAGTACTACTTGTCATTTTCAGCAAACAGAATCTGTAGAACTGTCCACAGTCATTTCTGTTAAATTAAATAGAACAATCTCAACACATTTCTGTAGTCTGATATCAGACTCAAACCTCCCCGGAGGGACCAGATTGAAATTTGTAAAACCACTCAGGGTCTGGAAAACAGCACACCATACAAACAGAGCAATTTTATGGGCCATCGGGTATTTAATATCCTGGTATCACTTTTACAACCGTAAGGCCATCTGTTTTCTATTTTAACCTGTACAAGAGAGTGAACATAAGTAATTCTTTTAGCAATCAAGCTGACAGCTTTTATATAAAGGCCTCTCAGTTTGCATTATTTATGCATCTCCTCCTGCCGTTCCACCTGTTCATTAAATTGCATTTGAACGTCTCGCCCACAGCTACGAGGAGGTTACACACACTCTAAATATAGATTTTTACCTTTAATTGCCTTTCTGCTGATCTTGGATAATTTTCTTGGGAAAAAAAAAAATCCAGGCCTGAAGAAAAGCAACACTGCCTTAAGAACAGTGGCACAAATAAATAGTTGTAAACACACTAGAGCGGTTTGTGTTAATGCAGATTCATTTGCATAAAGCATACATGTCTGTAAATGGAAATGTGTTATTATATTCGATATGTGGAAAATAGAAATCAATTTACAGTTAAAATAAATTGATTTAGAGTCAATTTGAACAATTAAATGTGTTAATCTCAAGTCAGCCTATAAAACTGATTAATATATTTCTGAGAACCACTCTGGAAAACATGTTGGTTTTCTGTTTGCACTAGGCTAACTTCGTTGCCATTGCAGATGCTCCTTTGTATGAAGAAACGCATGTTCCTGTCTAACAGCGAGAGAGAGATGGAGAGGCGCTGTCACAAGCAGATGAGTGGTTATTACTTTACCCTTGACGGGGGGGGGGGATGGTTTGGGAAGTGGGAAATAGATTTCACGCTAATTTGTGGGATGACACCTTAGCCATTTACAATATATATAATACAAACGGACCATAACACCCTCGATAACACTTTGGCCCTTTTAAAACACAATTTTGAGGTAGCTTGTGATGTAATATCTCTCTTTATGCCATAAAATAGATACAAATTGGTGGATAATAAAACTAAATAAGAGTGAAAGGCTTGTGTGATATTTGTCCCCCACACGTCATATATAATAAAAGACAGCTGTTAGTTAATACAGTTATTATGATCTGCTTTGAGCAAACAGTTTGTTGAAATACTGAAATAAGAGTAAACATTCCATTTAAAGACAATGTCTAAAATACATGACTCCGATTTTAATTACATTTGTTTCAAACATTTCCTCAGGAATGACACCTGTTGACTAGAACTATAATTGCTGAATTATCTTTCTAAAAAGCTCAATCTCAAAAAGCCCAATAACTGTAAACAGAGATATCCTTACCTTAAAGCAATGTCCTCGTTTCCTTCTGCGAACATGTTAGACTTGGTTCCCCTAACATACGTGAGCTTTGAGTGATGGGCGCTTTTTCGAGAAAACGGGATTTAGTCATCAGACATGCAGCTTTTTCCTCAGACGCTTGTCAGATGTAGGGGGTCGGCCGGTCTCTCTTTGAGACGCATAATTAGGATGCAGGCTGAAGAAAGGACAGCCCAGCTTGATAAGGGTTGGCATGCAAATGGATAAGGAGACAAAGAATCAAGCAGCTCAGAGAGAGAGGGAGAGCAAAACACTATATGTTACACAGACAACACACTTTCTGCTTTAAGTGTTGGGTATCATTATTGCGTCCACTGCTTGGGTTGGCTGAGGTAATCCAATACATTGAGGTCCGCAGATGAGGAAATCGAGGGGAGAGGAATTTGCGATTGATGCTCAGCAGTTCAAAGGCCTTCCCAAACCCTCTTATCTTTCCCGCCACAGAGGCAGCTTAGATAAAAGAGCAACCAAGTGTTGGATGGAAACATGGATCCGAGAGATGTACATGTACACAACCAGCAGGGTTCAGTGTGTTAAAGATTGTGTATGGTCCTTCATTCATGTTTAATTTTAAGACTGCAGTGGGGAGGCTTGATTTTAGATTGATAGAGGGTTATTTTAAGGTTCTTTTAAGCAATGCTAGAAGGACACCGTACGAAATGTGGGAAAAATACAGTAGGGTACAAAAGTCTACTAAACAAGGGTGACAAATTAAAATGCTTCTGTTTTGCCCTTTTCTTTTAATTTTAATTGTAAAATATGAACTGACATTTTTGGCTAATGTTTGTCACTAAATAATTATATTAAAACAGTAGTTGTTATTTCTGGTTAATTTTCATTACTTACTTTGCAATGCCAATGGGACATACTAACAATTTTTCTAAAAATATATTTTCTTTTTTAAATGTAGGAAGTATTTATTAGTTTTGGTTAATATTTATCATTAAATAACTTAGCAATGTTAGAGGGTTTTGGCAAAAGATTTGGGGACCACAAAGCTGTTTGCACCACACTCTTCCGTTGCTTGATCTTTCATTGAGGTGCATCAATCCATTAAATCACTTATTGTACAAAACCACAATCTTTTCATTTTATTCTCCATTTATGACCAATAGGACAAGGACACGTGCATTAACTGTGCAAAATCGCTTCGATAATTACTACCTTGATCTAGAAAGAATATCGGCAGACTTTGCATTTTGTGGTAGACAGATGCAGACTGTCATCAATCAGTGATGCTCTGAGACCCTGCAGATAAGGGAACTCCGTGCTATTTTAGGCCTGATGCTCTCTAAGACAGCAGGGTCTCTCCCTCTTAGATTCATCATGCTGAGTATCAGCTATTTTATTCAGTTTGATCTTGCGAGAAGACCACTCATTCAGCAAAGAATTTTGCACTTAAGAAGCCCGTTCTCTGAAACGATCTTAATAAAACGATCATGATGAACCAGTGCTGCTAATAAAGATTAGCCAAATATAGTCAACGCCCTTGAGTGCAGGAAGGGGATGTTTTTTAATTAACACTCTCAGTGGGTCACAACTAATAATGTGCCAATAGGTTTAAAAATGAAACGATATTCTTACGTGATTAATATATTCGCTTTCAAACCCCCTCGCTCTGAGATCTTTAGGTTGATTTAACCGCTGTTGTTTCACAATTGTATTTGAATTCTTCAGAAATTGCCATTATTGTTGTTTAACATGCAGTTATGTCAGAGCTATGAAAAGGACACATTTATTAAAACATTCTGTGGGGGAGTGATGTTTTAATGGAAGGTAAGTAAACGGGAGAGGTTATCGTGTAGCACAATCTCCAGATGACCTACAGTCCTTTTATTCTGACACTGCTTGATGACACTTTATTGCCATAAATTACCTAAAGAGTGTTCCTGCCGAGGATAAAGGTGGCCGCTGGGAATTATCCAGCCTGCAGGCTAATTTCCTTTCCTTCCGGAACGTCCCACAGGGGTTAGTGACCGTTTATGTCCGTTGTTGTGAATCTGAAGCCTTTATTAAAAGCAAATCAACCTTCATTGTGTCTGAAGTATCAGTAAGCTGTAAGGACCTTTTGAATATGGTTGAACAAGGGAAAGTGTCATAATGGATTGCCAGTTTCAATGAACATGGTACAAAACATGACCTGCAATCCTAAAAATGACATTTTATTTTTAATGCATTTTCTATTTTTGCAACCATGTTAACAAAATTTTGCTATTATAGCTGCATGATATTTATAATTATCTAGTAATATATTTATCTAAATGATTAAAAACAATATATTAAATAAAAAAATTATATACATTATATAATTAAAATTATATTATATAAATATAATTAGAATATTTCATCAAATTAAATAATGTTATATATCAATTTAAAATAAATTATATCATATAAGTAAATAAATAAATATAATATGTAAAATGCTTATATATAACAAGGGATCAAGTACTCATTTGGTGCAACATATTTGCTAGTTTGGGACCAAATGTTGGTTTGTGGTTCTTAGTTTCTTGTCTTAACAGTTTTTTTTCTTACCATAACTTGGGTATCAGGGTTGAGCTCAGCTTGCCAAATGCAGTCAGCACAACACTATTTGTTTAAGAGCAACAAACTTCTTCCTGAAAATTAATGAAATAAGAGACCACAAAAGTAAACTGCAGTACGAGGACGTTTTGTTTAAAGGAAGATACCAGCAAATGTGATGATAGCTGTTTCTTCCTTCCTTTTTATTAGATTTTTTTTTCCTCAAGAGCCACTGAGAGTATTTGTTCTCCTCCAAAGATACAAAGCACAGCCCAGAGTATGTTTGCACTGGCGGACATGTGTGTGTGGGAATCCAACAACTATTAGTCCACTCAGCTTTGGGATGTGGAGACATTGTCCCATACGAGGTCCAAAAGTGTATTTCCAAAAGCAAAAGGCCATGTAAAATCAATCAAGCAAACAAATCTATCCATATTATCTTAATTTAGAGCATTTATCAGATCATCTTTCTCTTCTCCATAAATATCAAACCAGAAGCTGAACCCGAAATATCATCACATAGACACTAAATAAATTAAGAAAATACGTGCCTCAGGTTAACCACACTCCAGCTCATGTTCCATATATTAGATGGAGATATTAATAAATGAACCCAACACAGCAGTAAAACATGTCGTGGAGGAAGCATGTGCTAGTTGAGAATCCACTCTGCGTTCACTCAAAACCAAACCGAGAAACTTCCCAGCAGCTCTTGAAAGGCCATTGTCTAGCAGGTAAGCAAAATAGGTTGTATGCTGTTCATAAATCATCAGATATTTATTGAATAATTAGTTAAATAATTCAAGTTTGCCTGTGAGTTCAGGTATGAGGTGAGGGGTGTGAATAGATCAGCAGTTTATTTGTTAATTTTGTGTCCAATTTTAATCGTGGTGCATTTTTGTATTTGTCAGGATCTGCACCGAGGGTCAGTCTTTAAGTGCCATTGTGATGGTTTACTTGGAGTTGTAGGCAGCCACTCGCTGGTTGAGGGGGTTTTCCGGAGACTTTGTCCACTCCTTCTTGAGCTGTTGTTTTAGCTGGGAAAGACGCATATTGGGGTTCTCCATTTTAAGGCGCGCCATGTTTGCTTCTTCAAATGCAGCGTAGGCAGCTTTCACACGGCGCTCAGGGTGTCGATCCAGGTCTTCCTTAGTGCTGAAAAACAAAGGCATGAACCAAATGTAGAACAACATGCATCTTTAAGAAAATGCAAAAAAAAAGATGACTGCCCCAGAACCGGTCAAATCTATATAGTGAATGTGTTAAATTATGTTCTTAGCCTTTGCTTTATGTGACTGGGTGGCCCATAGAGAAAATTATTTTTTTGCACAACATGGGAATTTTAATTATAAATTTCCCCCAAAACACACTGGGACCCTTATTTGGAAATGTTTTATACTTTCAGCAGCTCATTCAAAGGGTTAAGGCTAGAAGGGATAGAGCAAAAATTTATGCATTTTATGCATTTAGCAGACACTTTTATCCAAAGCGACTTACAGTGCATTCAGGCTATCAATTTTTACATATCATGTGAACCCCCAACCTTATGCTACAGGAACACTACGCCAGCAAAAACTACTGGGTATGTGCACATCAATACAGCAGAATTTGTACATATTACAACATAAAACCATTGCCATAATTCCTAAACAATAAATAACAAGAAATCGCTTGTGTAAATGAATAAATAAACGCCTGGTATTAACTGATTGCAAACTGCTCTGAAACAGCGGGCCTAGAGAAAATACATTTTCTAGGATGTTTTTAGATCAGCACTTAAGAGCACAACAATCTGAGAATTGTGACTCTTACAAATATAGACTTTTTTCAAATGTATACTGTATGCAATGTTTGTAAAACAAGAGTCTCCTAATCTCTCCAAACATGTCTTTCTCTAGAGAACAGGATACCTGAGAACTGCGATGGCATCTTCAATGGTTCGGGCCTCAACCGTGCCTTCTTCTGGAACTATCTGATTGACATTCTCCTCAAGCGGCATCTCCAAGTGGCTTTTCTCTGTAGATTCAAAAGGAAACAGAAGACTAAATGACAAAACCAAAAAGGCTTAAATCAAAACAGCAAAACAACTGGCACACTTTTATGCTTAGTGTGAAAATAAGTTCATCTTGTTTTATTCATGCACACCGAACACAAAAACAGCACTGTATTAGGTAGGAATTTTGACCAGCAATACAATTTAATTTGTTGTGACTCCTGTTGTAAATTCTCTTCGATGTTCTGAAGAAAAATGACAGCCTTCCCTCAAGAGGTAAACCCTACCCTTTTCTTAAAATCAACTACCAGCATCCACCTTCATCCAATGAACCATCAGTGGATTGAACCAGTTCCATGCTTGTCAATTTTTCCTTTTTCAATAATCTGTTTTATTCATTATAATGTGAACTACGTTTCACTGCAACTTTAACTTGTCAGGGTTTCCTTAACAATTGAAATGATACAGTATGATAAACAAAGAGTATAACAATAAAACATAGTATAAAACATGTAAAACAAAATGTCTTTATGCTTATTAGGCGTTAATTTATCAACATGCATATGTAGTTAAAATATATAGATGGCTTTTTTTATATAACACAGGGTCACTGCCTAAAGCAATCTGACACTTATGAGGTTTTGTGATGGTTAGCATGTTGCCTTTGTAGGAAGCGCTCTACATTGGATTGGACCTTACCTTTTTCCTTGGTTTCTTTAACATTTTGCCCACTTTGTAGGCTCTCCTCAATCTGGGCTCGAGTCACTTTACTGGGGGCTTCTTTTGTCTGTTTACCCTTTATCATGGCATCTTCTTCCTCTAAGAGCCTTTGCTTTTCTCTCTTCCTCTCCAGAGCCTCCAAACGCTTTCTCTCCTTATCATCCTGTACACATAGTGCGCACACACACACACACACACACACACACACACACACACACACACACACACACTCTTTTAAATTACAACTGGACTGATGTTATCGAGGCAGCCTGATGGTCATTAAGCAAATGTAAGTGTAATCTACAGAGCAGAGTAAAGAAATTAGAGATCTCTCCTGCGCGCTCAGAGTAAGTAATGGTTACTAGGATCAGACATGGTCTTAACGGTCCACATCCTAACCACCCAGCCACCTTCCTGTTGATAACATCCGCAGAAATGGTGACACAACAGTAAGAAGAGACGCATATTGAGATGACACTTTCAGATGTCGAGCAGAGGCTGAAATGTCATTCGCGTGACACAGATAAGCCGCACGACAGGCCGCGCTTAAGAGCAAACCAAGATAGGCTCCTCTCTCTTGACATTCTCGCATATCTACTGTTGATAATTTATATTCACCGAGCCCGATCTTCACAGAGTCCCTGGCAGTGGCTGATCTCTAGAAGATGTAAAGGATAAATCAGTGTTTCCAGTGCAGGTGAGCTTGCTTGAACACACACAGCGGCCCCAGTGACATGAGGTATAATTAGCAGAATGGCTGCAGCAGGATAACACCAGCGTGGGTCTGATAGGCCGGCGGGGATCAGATGGCAGCGATGGGAGGAAACAGGAGGAAAGGAACAGGGTGTGAGGAGCTCTTTACCAGAGCGCATTACCAAGTAGGCTGGCACATCATGCCAGCGTTGCGGATGCTCAATACATATGCCAACACCGGCTAAATAATGTATGAAACAGAGGCAGGAGAGAGCCGGGGAGGGAGAAAAAAGGCACCAGTGGCCACCAGAGACCTTTCAAATATTTAGACTACCAAAATATATTCTTATAATTAAAGTGTTGAAATAAAATAATTTTGATATTAACTCCTGTATAAATACACACACAGCACTTTGCTATAAGATTCTTCCCAGTAATATCCAAAGAAACTGTTTATTATAAAAAACAAAACAAAAAAACATCAACAAATACTTACATGTCATTCACAACCTATATGCATTTTTTTAATCTGTGGAACACAAAATAATTTTTTATAATATTAAATATTAATAACCACACAGTTTCAGTTCCTACTGACTTCCTTCTTTTGTTGCCTATTTGATGGAAGCTTTTTTTTTTTACATTGCCCAGAAGAAAAAGTCAAACAGGTTTAGAAAAAACATGAGGGTGAGTAAATAATTATTCTTTTTTGGGGAACCTGTTATTTTAACAAAACATTAATGCGAGAACTGAGTCATTGTAATGCAGTGCAGCTTGCAAATGTGTAGTTCACCCAAAAATATAAATATTCTGGCATCATATATTTACCTTTATGTCATTCCAAGTCTTTCTTTCAGCAGAACAAAGAGCAGATATTTTTTTGGGAAGGAAGAGAGGTATTTTTATCCAGAAAATAAATAAACATCAAACCCAGCTGACTTACTGTATGGACAAATTTGTCAGAATATCTGAAGATAACAGAAGAAAACATCATACAACTTTGGAACGAGATGAAGGTAAGAGAATAATGCCAAAATATTAGTATTTTTGTATGAACTATTCCTTTTAACACATTTGCGAGCTGCATTGCATCATACTGATTCAGTTCTCAAATTAATTGTTCAATTTGTTGGCAACTGTTAAATCGTTAAATATTATTCTAATTAATATTATGATTAAGATTATCCATTTATTACAACAGGGCAGTCAATAAATTAAACAACACTTTCTTTCACTCGAAACCTTTATTACATGTTGCAATCTGGGTCTGCTGACACTGAACATGGCATAAAATAGCTTAGGAGACAGCCAATCACTGCATATCAGTCAATACATTCTCACATGGACCTTATCCAGGCCTAATGTCAAGATCAAGTTCCATTACTGACAACGAACACTCATCAGTATGTGGCATAATTGATAGAGGATATCAGAACTTGCTTGACGGTGTTACTTTAACCCAGTCGGCTTCAGCTTTCGTTTTGTTCATGGGGAGCTCATTTCCTGAGCAACCCTAAACCCGACTTGCAATGTATTAATCTATTGTGTGCTACTCAGACTCACATGTCTGCAGCTTTAGTGAGGAAGACAGCTGTGTCATTTAGATACAAGATTAGCAGCCAACGGCGGGAATGTTAGACAACATATCATGGAAAACATGGGCGCGGACAGAATCAGTTTTCTGTATGTTTAGTACAGAACTCAAAAATATTTCCATATTATCATGTCAGTTAGGACCAGGAGGCAAAGATCTTCTTTTTAACATGGGCAGTAGCATCGTTCCACTTTGATGCTTTGTATGCTTTATATGCAACAAAATGGATTTATAATCTTACAAAAGTTTTCTATTTTAAATAAATACTTTACTTTTGAGCTTTTTGTTCCTTAAAAGAATCCTAAATAACAATGTATTACAGTTTTCACAAAAATAATAAGCAGCATTGCCGTTTTGAACACGGATAATAATACGAAATGTTTCTTGACCACAAAATTAACATACAGGAATGATTTCTAGAATTGCTGATGAAAATTCAGCTTTGTCATTACAGGAATAAAATGTATTTTAAAATGTAAAAAAAAAAAAAAAAAACATATGTTTGCTGATCAAATAAATGTATCCTGTGTGCACAAGAGCCTTAAAAACATAAAAAAAAAATTTTACCAAGCCCTTTTTTTTTACTTTAGTATATAAATGCAAAATATTTTATATATTTTCATATGAGATTTTTTTACAGCGACAAATTTTATTTTGAAGAACTCAAAATGACCTTGAGTTGCTGTCATTTACCTGTGGCTTCTAACAGACCTACTTACTACTCTCACCAGGTACTGACTAATTCAATTAGGAATTTTTCTTTTTTTAAATGGAAATGGAGGAGCAGTCTGCAGAGAGAAAGATCTTTACTGCCACCTTGTGTTTATGCTAAACTCCATACACAAGGCACTGTTGTACTCTATTTCACTTCTGATTTCATAGAAGGTACTGCTTAATTGCTGTGGTCACTAGAGACAAAAATCTAATCACAGTACTGATACATTTCATGAAATAATATTGAAGGCCTGCTGGAATTATTTTATCATTTGACCCTGACAACATATCAGCCGCCATGCTCTTAAGAACATAAATTGACCCCTACCCTCCTCTGCTCTTTCTTCATGACATGTTTGTTATCATCTTGCCAGAGCGCGTCCTCCAGCTCCTTCTGTTTGAGTGCATCAGCGACTGCTTTGGCCTCAGCCTTCCGGGCCTTCGCCGTGGCCGATTTGGAATTCTCACCCTGGAATTTCTTCGGCATTCCTGGGACTTCCCTGCGGAGGTAAGGTTGAGTTAATGACCATAATGAAAGTGTTAGAATAGGTGCTGAGATCACATAGGATAATGATGTTTAGTGTATAAACAGATCCTAATGAGAGAAAGACAAAAACTAAACACGTGGTAATAAATGGCCAGACACTGAATCATAATAATTATTCAGCACCAGATTGAGGATTATTGGACTCTCTATTGGGGTTTGAGTATCTTTTGTTATATAGTTTTTGAGAAATGTATGTTCACGAGTAATACATTTCACAGTAAAACACAAACAACAGAAATAACAGAAAAATTAAGGAATTCAGAAGGCCCTTGTTCTAACAGTAACATAACCTGGTATTATTGAAGAGAGTTAAACCCCAAATATTTATTTTACAGTAACTTTACTTCCAAAAGAGAAGGACATTTTGGATAAGTTTCCTTCCAGCCACAAGCAAAGAAAAAGAAACGTGTGAGACCAATAAAAATCTGTCAATGTCTATTTATCTATCTATCTTATGTCTGTCCAGCTATTTATTTATCTATCTATCTATATAGCTAGCTACAATTTTAATAATTATGATTATAATTGCTTGTATATATGTCTATACAGATATAATACAGCACACGTATAATTTGAGTCGTGGCTAGAAGATTTAATTCTCTGAATTCCCTAAAATAAAGTCTTTTTTAAGGGAAAATTCTGGAACTGTAGCAACATTTTAATTCTACTTTCCCTTTTCAGGAACATTCTCGTTAGCTTTTTTGCTAATCACTCTGGATTCAGAGAATGACCGTTTTCCGTTCAAGCTTGTATCTGACACAGTCATTTGGACAATAAAACCAGATACAGAGGAGGATGTCTTTAAAAATCTAGTTTTTTTTTTATTCAAAGTCATTTTCATACACCGAATCTAATATATAATGTAATAGCACGAACCGTTTTCTTCGCCAGCCTGCTGGGGTGTTGTTCTCTCTTCTTCTCAAGCTGCCGCGACGCAGTTGCAGGGTTTCTTTTAGCACCACCTGGAGGCTCGACGGTCATCGCGCAAGTATAGGTCCGTCCGTGCACGCGGTAAACAAACAGCGAACGGGACGCATCACACTCGTGTCCCGTTCTTTCAATACGTGGGCTAGAGAAAAATCGAAATATTTGTGATACCACACAGAGACACTGTTATCAGGCTATTTACTAGTGATGGCGAGATGAATCCTTATGAAGCATTGACGTTTTTCATCCAAATGGTTCACAAAAGGGTTAGTTTCTCGAGGCTTCGTTTGTTCACAGTAGCACCTGGTGGCCAAAGAGGGTAAAAACAAGCAGATACATTACAGATGACCTGATGTGATCTATGATTACTTTTGTTTTGCGCCAGAAATAACAGTGAAAAAAATAAAATAAACATAGACTAATCTATTTATATGAATATAATGTGTATTTTATAATGATTTTAAAACATAATATAACATAACTGTGTAATAAACACATTGACTTGAAATCAAGTCTTTGTCAAAATAGTAGGCAAACTGGAAAGTGGCCAAGTTTAACAGGGCAGAGGACTGAATTTACATGATTCGAACCGCTTCCTGGCCAAGCGAGACTTCGGACGTCATCAATTACGTCATTGCAAGTCTAAAGAGATACGTATGGGGTTAGAATTGTTGCATTATTCCAAATAAATAGATTATTATCCATAAGATACAAGCCTCGATACGCAAAAAAAAAAAAAAAAAGCATAAATAAAAAAAAAAATAATAAATAAATAAATAAAAAACCAAGCCTCGATACGCGCTTTATAGGCCATAAGGTGAACTAGGAAAAAGAGTCTAGAAAGTGATTTTTATAAAGTTACGTTAATTTTTATTGAACCAAATGTAATTCCATAGGGCACTACTTTTTAAATGCATTTTTGCATAGACAGCGCCATATTGGACTTTATGTTAAAAGTTTCAACAAAATATCCTGCAGTTTTTTTGTCACTATCCAGAAATGTGTATAATTGTGAATAAAAAAATAAATGAAATAAAAAACAAAAATGTTATGCTGCTGGTTTTGATTATAACTCTATTTATATTCATTACTGAAAGATATTGGGATTCCCGAAACACGGTCCGAAGCCTCGGCACAGAGGGTAACATCACTATGACTGGGGTCCAAAAGTCTTAATGTTACTGGAATCAAATTCAATATGCCTTCAATGCTTTATTTAAAATAGAATTTGCTAAACAATTTCAGTGTAACTTTTTTATTTATTTCAAAATTTATCTTAAGAGCATAACATTTAGTTCCGACTTGTTATCCAGCATTATTTGAGAATGTTTAATTTCAGTGGACTCAACAAAATCTTAACTTTTAGTTCAGAGGTATTTTTTTTTACTTGTTTGACCTAGAAATAGTACAAAATCTCAGATATTTAATCTATTATTATTATTATAATTTTTTTGCTACATTGAAAAATACGATTTTCAATGTGATCTCAGACATTAAAAGAAAAGAAAAATAGAATATTATATATACAGAATTGATACTTTGCTAAATTATATCAAGGTACATTCGGTTCAGTGCATATAATCTGTTAATCAACACATTAAATATATATATCATCTCTATGGTGTTGAATAACTCCGCCTCTGCTATGTCAATCCCAACACCCCTCCTTTCATATACTGTATTACATTAATTCCTAATTCCACTCCCCTCAGACTGCCTTCGATTATCCAAATCATGAGCCCAGAAAAAAAAAACCCAGCTCTGCTTGAATGCTCAACTCACTTTCCACACTTATGAGTGATAGTAATATTTAAGCCAATACTGTTTTCTGTCATGGATGAGTTTATTATGTGTTGGCCTATGGAATTTGTTTTTTTCAAACACTCATAAACTAATTTTGCATGTTTTTGTTTTGGTCAAAGGTAAGTTTTTTAAATATTGAAATATTGTGTAAAGAGATAGAAATTGATATATTTAATTTTGTACTATTTCTGTTTCTATTTTGTTGGTTTATCTGTTCTTACCTTAAATGACACCGTGCACTGCATGAGCCTCAGTGTTTGAAAGTCAAGAGAACATAACAGGGGGCTGATTGAGAATGCATTGTGATTTCTGGGTTTGTTGTTACAGCTGAAAGCATCTTGAAGAGAAGGACTCCACTCATTTAAGCTCTGACTGAGTCCAAACAGACAGGACTATGGCTTCAGACTCTGACAGACCGGGCTTCTGTTTGGTGGACTACGTAGTATTTGCTGCTATGCTGGGGGTGTCGGTGGGCATCGGGCTATTTCAGTCTCTGAGAAAGACCCCAGGTCGCTCCAACGTGGACAGCTTCTTCACAGGGGGAAGGGGTTTCTCTGCTGTGCCGGTTGGACTGTCACTCTGTGCCAGCTTTATGTCAGCCGTCCAAGTGCTCGGTGTGCCATCAGAGGCATATTTATATGGCTTTAAGTTCCTCTATATGTGCCTGGGACAAGCGCTCAACTCCCTCATTACTGCAGTTCTGTTTGTTCCAGTGTTTTATCGGCTCAAAATCACCAGCTCATGTCAGGTTTGGATTTTGTACATTATGTTCTTCTAGTAGTTCAGCTGAATAATTTTATATAAATTCTTGCATACACACACACGCATATATATACATATACAGTATATACTGTATATAAACACAAACATGTTATACATACATGTTTATACATACATTTTATAGTAGCACACTTCAAAATGTGTCTATACAGTATATTAGTTTTATTAGTTTTAATTATTTCAAGATAAATGTTGCTTTGGAAGCTAGCTGAAATTTGTATTTTTATATATTATTTTATTTCAGATTTTTACTGCGTATAATTAAAGTTGAGATTACTAGTGAATCTCATTCTATTTTCTAATTTAATATGCATGAATTTTCAGTTTTTAGTATGTATAGCATGTGCTTTTGCATGCACGATGTACCCCACTGTGTGTGTGTGTGTGTGTGTGTGTGAGACAGAGAGAGAACACCAGGTTCTAATAAATGTATTTGTGTCTCAGTATTTAGGAATGAGGTTTGGCAGAGGGATGCAGCTCTTGGGAAGTTTACAGTTCATTGTAGCCACAGTAAGAGCAACTCATCATCCAAATTTAAATAAATATAATATTTTTAATAATATTAAAACAATACCATAAAATGTATTTGTAGAGTACTTATCAACAAAGCTTTGAATATAACTTCTATACTTTCAATTCTAATATTTAGTTTGCATAAAATGAGCATATTATTTTTATTATTTTTTCGTTTTAGATTTGTGTAACACTAAGATTGTTTGGTTCTTTCTGTAGCTCCTCTATACTGGAATAGTGATCTTTGCTCCTGCAGTTATCTTGAATCAGGGTTAGTGAAACAGACTGATTTGAACTTTTTAAAAATGGTTAATTGCTTCACATACCTATTGCATCTCAGTTCATCAGTGAACAATTTTGATTCCATATGAGCAGTTGCAAGTTTTTTTTGCGCTTTTGTACTGTTCTCCACAATCTTTTCTTCTTTTCTGAATAAAGCCTCAGGCCTAAATATGTGGGCATCTCTCTTCTCAACTGGACTCATCTGCACATTTTACACGACAGTGGTAGGTGAAATCTTTCCAGATCTGAATATATACATAAAAAAAAAAAAATCAGTGCCAATTTTGCTCAGTGATTTGAATTTATGATTATGACTGTGGTATGACCATGCAAATATTTGTTAATACAACATTACGCTTGTGTTTGCCTGCAGGGTGGTATGAAAGCTGTGATCTGGACAGATGTGTTTCAGATTGTAGTCATGCTATCTGGGTTCATTGCAGTCTTCATTCAGGGCACCATTTTGGCAGGAGGGCCTGCCAGAGTTTTGGAGATCGCCAACAATGGATCCCGCATCAATTTTAATGAGTATGAACAATATCAAATGTTTGGAAATCGGTTAAATACTCAAGTTAACTAAATATTTATTATTCTATTGCTCATTCTTCTTCTGTGTGTTAGTTTCGTTATAGACCCTCAGAAGCGCTACTCGTTCTGGAGTTTCACAGTGGGTGGCACTATGGTCTGGTTATCCATGTACGGAGCCAATCAAGCTCAAGTGCAGCGCTACATATCATGTCGCACTGAGAAACAAGCTCAACTGTGAGAGAATAAATCAGTAAAATATTTTTTACCATCTAAAAATAACTTATTTTTTACCATTAAATTTCTCCTAATAATGATAAGATATAGTAATGGTTCGGAAGAACTCTGACATGTTTTCAGTTCTCACTCACTGAGATACAGATCCACTGAGTGTCACTCTTGTGCTGCAGGGCGCTGCTGGTTAATCAGGTGGGTCTGTGTTTGATTGTGAGCAGTGCAGCCACATGTGGCATTGTGATGTTTGCTTTATACTCCAGCTGTGACCCACTGAAGACCGGCAGGATATCTGCTCCTGACCAGGTAAATCAAAACCTACGTAAACAGAATTACCTATACCTACTACTACTAATAACTATTAGTATGTTTTTTAAAGACATTTATATTATAATTCTTACTGGTTTATTTGTGGCTGGAACAAACCTTTTCTGTTTTAAATTCTTTTGTTGAAACCAAAATTGATCTATTGAAATTTAAGAAAAAAAAAAATTGCTGAATATTTTAGTCACCGCTTCAGGCCATCCAAGATGTACGTAAGTTAGTTTTTTCAACTGATTTGGAGAAATGTAGCATTACCACATTTGCTCAACATCTGCAGTGAATGGGTGCCGTCAGAATGGCTGTCCACACAACTTCGGTTAACATCTTGTAAAGTGAAAAGCTGCTTGTTTGTAAGAAACAAATCCATAATTAAGATTTTTAACTTTATCCCGTCACTTCTGGACAAAATACCAGTCATTAATCCATAATAATATTTTATCAGTTAAAAAGTCCATTCCCTGTTAAAAATCCATCAAAATATTTTTTTACAACTGTTGTCAGAGTCCTGATTCAGATTTTTTTCTGAGACACATTTTTCACTTGAGAAACAAAGTTGGAATTGCCTTAATATTGGATTTATTTACTGCAAACATGCAGCTTTTTACTTCACAAGAAATTAATTAACTGACTGGAGTCGTGTGGATTGCTTGTGGATTATTGTGATGTTTTTATCATCTGTTTGGACTCACATCCTGACGGCACCCATTCACTACAGAGGATCCACTGCTGAGCAGATGATGTAATGGTAAATCTTTTCTGACTAAGAAACAAACTCATCTTTATCTTGGGTGGCCTGAGGGTGAGTAAAATTTCAACAAAAATGCCCACATTTGGTTGAAGTTATCGTTTTATGCAACCCAGCTGTATTATTATTTTCACAGTATATGCCATACCTGGTTTTGGACATTTTCCGTAATCATCCAGGCTTTCCAGGTCTTTTTCTAGCCTGTGCCTACAGTGGAACTTTAAGGTGCTTGAAACTATCAGACCCTTTAGTGAGATGTTGATTACTGGTACAAGTGGAATAAACCACCCGCTTCTGTTTCCACAGTACTGTCTCCACCAGCATTAACGCCATGGCAGCTGTTACTATGGAGGATGTAATGAAGCCATGGCTAATCACTGTTTCACAGAGAAAACAGCTCTTGCTCTCCAAGTTATTATGTACGGTCAAATGCAACAATTTCTTCCCTGTGGTGCAAGTAAACATTAGTAACTTACATAGCCCCCATAAGCAATGGCTTATTGCATGTATTCAGATCAAATATTGCTTTTCACTTAATTATAGATCAAATCTGAGATATATTTATTTGAAAGTAAGATAAAATAAGATCTTTCATATTATTCACTTTTTCATCTTTCATTTGTGCGTTTGTCATTTTTATTCTTTTTTAAATATTTTTCTTTGTTTTATTTTGCAATTTATTAAAAATTATTTATATTAATATATAATTATGTAATGTCAGTATTTGTTGTGCTGCCTTCATTTAAAAAAGGTATCATTTCTTAATGCAAAATAATTCTATCTTTATTTGCATTCATGAATTCAAATTGTAATGCATCAAAACTATTGGTGAGACTTGTTTTTCATACATAGCTGTAACTACATATTAAAGTATAAGATGATTCTGTTTTCCTGCAAGTATCTGCTGATATCGATTTGATAATGTTTAAAAATATGACTACAATGTCAACTCGTTTGACCATTGTTTGCTTGTTTAAATCAGCACTGTTGTATGGGCTTGGCTGCATTACAATGGCTGCGCTCTCCTCCCTGTTGGACTGGGGGGTCCTTCAGGTACAATATGAACAACTGGAATAACTGTGGCATTTTAGGAAGAATGCATTTCAGTCTATGTGCCTGTGCTCTAACCAGCTTTTTCTCTAACAACCTCAGGGTTCATTCACAGTCATGGGGGTAGTGAACGGTCCACTCCTGGGAGCATTTGTGCTGGGCATGTTTGTTCCAGCCACAAATAAACCAGTAAGACTCCATAAACATAACAGTCCACCATGCAATTCTATTGCTCCACTCGATGAATAGCAGTTTGATATTTCTCACATCTTATAGGGGGTGTTCTCAGGTGTGGCTGTGGGATTCTGTCTGTCTCTATGGCTTGCTGTTGGAAGCACAATTTATCCTCCTACACCAGAAATGATGGGTGTTTTACCCACCAGTGCTGGTAACTGTCTGGCAAGTAATCCAATGCTTAACAGCACCATTACAGTCACTGAATCTTCTATCTCATCATCAGTCCCTCAGGATTATGGGTGAGAGTCAAAGTTGTATTACATTTTATAATGACTAAAGTTTTGTGTGACTTTGATGACTTACAGAATGTTTGTCATGTAAAATATAGCACAGTTTTCTTTTTTCAACTAAATTCATACAGCCTTCAAAATATCTATTCGATATCCTACCTGTACTTTGGAGCCCTGTCAACTAGTGCAGTCGTGCTGGTAGGTGTGGTGGTTAGTTACATTACAGGTGAGAGAAACTCACTTACACTAATACAATAATTAAAAGGAATTAAAATGTTGACAGATGTTATACTTTCCCTTCAAATGACAATGTGTCATATTATACAGGACCCACCAAGAAGGATTCTATCAGTCCTGGTTTGTTACGATGGAACTTGGAACAGAAGACATGCAATGCATCCTGTCATAACTTGGTAAGTTTCATGTTAGTGACAATTCATTTAATTTTCTTGCATCCCTGTTCCTACCAGTTCATTTAGCATTATTTTAATACAATTATAGTATTTATTAATATTTTAAATAAGCTTTTATTTTTATATTTTCAGTTTTTACTTAAAAAATTTTTGTGCTTCTGTAATTTTTATTAGTTATATGTGTGTTTTATGTATATTTGTGTTTTAGTTGTAATTTTAATATTTTAAGTTATTTCTGTTAGTTGCCAAAGCATATTTCTAATTGTATTTTTTATTTCAGTCTTTATTTCAGTCTACAAAAACTATTTGTTTAGATAACAATAAGAACACTGCTGAAATCACATTCTTGTCTTTACAGAATGAAGCTACGACAAACAATCCCACAGAAATCCTTCTCAGTCCGAAAGAACTTTTTGCCACTGCTGATAAACACGATATATTACTGAACAAAGGTGATGTTTAGACATGTGCGGGATTGGCAAGTTACAAGTTAGGTTTCTATTTTCAAACTAAATTTTAAAGAAATACTGCATTAATTGATGAAATGTAGAACAACTTTACTAACATCATGCAGACTCTCATATCAAAAAATGTTATCTCTGTTTTGATTGGCCTTACTGAATACCTAACCATCATCACCTGATTCGAAAGATGATCCATTGACCTATTAAACAATAGTGCCTTCTTTCATAGCACAAAATCATGCACAATAGGTTTCTGTTCATCATACACCTGCATCGCACCTGTATGTCAGTTCACTTTCATTCCTAGCCAAGTACAGAAGAGAAGAAAGCATAAGCATGCACACTAAAGAGATCTGAAAGTAACTTAATTAACTGAATGCTTTTAATAGAGATTTATCCTTGATTCTTTTCTAAATTATTAACTGTGAAAGTATGTTTGATTATTAGTTTTAGAGAATACGTAGCCTGAAATGATTTGACACACTGCAAAGATCCTTTTTATTGACCATTTATTGAACAGATTTTAACTATAACACAAAATAAATAATGCATTTCATTTGTTTGTGGCAGACAGGGATATTATTTCTGTGTCTTAAGCTATAAAACAAGGCTCATTATTGGTATATTCATTCTTAGCATTTCTTAGCTCTCGGTTATGACCTACAAAAGTCACCTGAATGTGCCAGAAAAACTGAAAGTCATCAGAATCCAGATTAATTTTTGTCAGTGTTTGTTTTGAACTAGTACAATTCATGCATATTTTAATTATTGTTTAATTTTTTACCTGTATTACATATAAAGGTGTTTAATGATGGAGTGCCCCTATCACATTCACAATAAACTGAAATGTTAACATTAATACCAGCTGCGCATAATACTTTCTGATGAAAATGGTTTAAATAAAAGTTTCATATAGCACTTGGTTGTATCATGCCAAACGGAAGAAAACCTACTTGGTTTTCTCTGCAGGCGGAAATAACAAACCCGCGCTCACTAGCAGAGAAAGAGGAAACCACAGTTTCACTCTTCCCACGTAAAGAAAGCAACAAAACCAGCAGCTCCAGCAAACACCCTCCCTCTTTTGCTCTTACACACTTAGAAATACACTACGCTTGCACTTGATGATATGCAGAGATGGGCCTGTGTTCAGTTTATGACCTGGTCACAGGTCTAGAAACCGAGATGCCAGATGAGGCCGACCAGTAAAGAAACATCAAGAGGTGTTGATCTAGCTAAAGCAGTCTGGAAATGAGGTGCTTCTGTGGTTTGTCTCTTGCCGGAAACTAGTCTCATTTGACCCCTCCCACCAGAGGTTCACAACAGCCAAGCCTGAGTGAAATTTACGCAGCACTTCGCATCAACATGAACAAAATATTAACGTTTCTTCTTAAATAACTTCAGGTAACACCTCTCAGTTGTCTTTATTAGAATCGTAATACGATAAAATACCTCGTAACTGCCATTTCAGAGCATATGCCAGTGGAAGTCACGTGATTACGAGTGTACATTTTGTGAGTGTGGTGTTGTATGTTTCGTGTTTGTCTGTTTGTTTGTACTCAGATAATAGGAACAGAAACAGAAGTATTTCTGTAATGGGATGACATTATCCAAACCAAACCAAACATGTGTAACCTAAGTTTAACGTCAAATTCTTAATGTATATTAAATTCTTTACTCTTAGTGGCTTAATATTGGAAATCTCTGGGAAAACACCCTTGATTTAGTTTGTTACGGAAAGTACAGATCGCCAACATGAGAAGGATGAGCTCACTTCGATCAAGCATATGACCACCACGGTTCCAAGAACTGGTGTTAACAATAATCCACTGCTTTACAGTACAATGCTACCACCTTCTGATTTGTGGATTATTAACAACCATCAAGTTCTGTTGAAATCAACATTGTTGTATTTATATTTGGGGTCCCAGAGACCCTAATGGTTTATGTTTTAAAGTATTAAAATTGAAGCTTCTATTGAATCTCAAAGTGCATACACCTTTTCTAAATTGTGCTTTTATCTGTTATGCAACATAGAAACATTGCTTCTGTTAGGGGTCAGTTTTTTATAGTTGTTGGGCTTCTGAAAACCACAGCAGAAGAAACTGAACTTTTTTTTCTAGAATGTGTGATAAAGTGAACATTGTATTCATAATCAGTCATAAGATTAGCAAAAGTCAAACAAACACCTAATGTAAATTTAAAACTTGTTTCAAATATAAAAATAATTACACTGAAAAAAAAAACAGATTAGTAAGTAGATTTACTTAATTTTTATTTTGCAAGTTTTTGCACACATACATTTTAAGTTAAATTTACATATTCAATTAAGTAAAATCTACATGACTAAGTAGTAATGAGTAATATCTATCTAGTTACTTTGTTAAATACGCAGTACTCAAGTATATTACCCTCAGTTACAGTTTCTATAATTTACTCAAACAAGGTAGCACTGGATAACAACCATGCTATTAAAGCATGTGGTTCACTTGCACACGTGTAAGTAAGCAAGTACACAGCTTTGAAGATAATGTGTCCACTCAATATAATTATTATACAAATGAACACAGAGACGACAATCAGTAGATAGTGTTTGAGTATAAATGGGTCATTTTGAGTAGAAAATAGTAAGTTACTAAACCTAACGACAAAGTCAACCGTAAAACAGTCTAAATACAACTCAAACAATGAAAATTATAACCTTTTGAATTATTCATGTCCCAGTGCATGATGGGAAAAACAGGATCATAACTTTGATATTTACTTAAAGAATCCTTGTAAACATAACAAGCAATTCCAAGTCCAACTTTAATTTGTACAAGCTTAAATTTATTGGTTATATAGAATTTACTTTTTTTATTCTTACCTGAACTTAACTATTTAATGTAGAAATTACATTTGGTTTTATGTAGTATTTACTTAAAACACCACAAAATTTTTTTTATCAGTGTAGCTTTTGTTTCCTATTCTATTTTGCGCTACAAACGGTCAATGAACACCTCCATCTGTTGAGAAGAAATCATCTAGTTCTTTTTGTCCAATCAAGATTGCGTTGGTGATCATGAGTGAAGAGGAAGAGGTGCCCTTGATGAAGAGCGAAAGGGCTGGCAGTCAGAAGTCCAGCTGTGACTCTGCCCTGCAGGTGCACCTGTACTACAGCCCCAGTTTAAAATCAGAGATCATCTTCCCCATCCCCAACAGACACATCACAGCAGAGAGCGTGTGTGTGCTTGCTGCTAAAAACAGCGGTGAGACACTAACACACTATCAAACACAAATGCAATTTAAAGGCTTTTTTGCAACAAAATGCCACATGATGCATTCAGTTTGCTGATAATTTGCTGATAAATAAAGTCAAGGTCTGCCTTTTAGATGATTCAGCATTTCTAAAGCATAGAAATTAAAGTTTAAAGTTTAAACAATCTGCTATGTTTCTAATAGTATAATTAAATACATTTAAAAGAGTTGTGCACCAACCATATAACAACCTGAATGAAATATTTCTGTCTTTAGGAATTCTCCCTGTGTTCCACAACCTGTTTGCTTTGGCATCAGAGGACCTTTCATACTGGTATCCACCAACTCATGTGTTTAAGAACGAGGAGAATGTCAAAGTTCACTACAGAGTGAGGTAAAACAGCTAAAAATAATCATACATTTTATTTACAAAGAGCTTAAAGCTGCGGTAGGTAACTTTTGACGCTCTAGCGGTTAATAAACAGAACTGCTTGCATCTTGCGGAAGAACATTGTAGCCGGAACTACTTCTCTCTGTTTATGTCTATGAAGAATCACAAAGGTACTGGGTTACTCCGCCGCGGTACCCCCGAAGCAATCTAAAATAGTCAGAATATAAACACTTATTACAGGTGCACCCTAGTGATTCAGGACAAGCCAAAAACACGGTTTGGAAAATGGATTCATGGCGTACTCGCTTATTATATTTTGTTTTTTTTCTACATTTTGAACACAAACAAAGTTACGGACCGCAGCTCTGATTGGTTATTTTTTACCGGGATCGATGGAGTTTCTGCAAATGGCAATAGGAGCACTGGGAGGAGCCAGAGGAGCTTGATTTTTTTCACAGATTATCTGTCTCATATTCTACTGTCAGGACATAATGACAGGTTTAACAAATATGTAAAAAAAAAATTTTTTACAAAAGTTCCCTAAAGCACCTTTAAATTTACTGAATATTTGGAATTCTAATCATGCCACTAACTTTCATTTAATCTGCAAATGTCTGTTATTGTTTTTAACACTTCCCCTGATCCAGACATAATTCTTAAAGTAAATTGATCATATTATGTTTTTAAAACAATGATAATTAAAAAGTGAAATAATCATAAACTCTAAATTTTAATCTCTGAATATTTATCTCCAACATTTATATCATTATATCAGTGTTTATATAGAGTGTGATGTCATTTCCATTACAAACAAAAAATGTTTGCATTTATAAAGTTTTTTATTTTCTTTAAAAGTTTGTATACTTGCTTACCAGGAAGACAACAGTGTAAGCAAAGAGCATATATAAGATAAATATGATACATAATGTGCTACATAAAGTTACATAACACTTTATGTGGAAAATATGAAACACAATAACAGAATATTTTTTCAATCATTTCATCAAATGGTGCAAAATAAATTATGCAGATATTTTTTAATTGATTGTAATTAGGATACACAAAATACTATATTTAATTAGACTTAATAACACAAAGGAAGAGGTTAATGCCATTTCCATCACTGTAATTTGCACTAATGTAATCAAAATCAATATATGTTCTTATATGTAAAAATTACAGAATTCTTCTGTGATGCACTGGTGTGCATTGTTAGCCATTGCATTGTTACTGATAATAAAAAAAATAATTATTAAAATTCAGTTTTAGTAACTGAAATAAAGCAGAAAAAAATTTAGAAAAAAATATGAATTCTATAATAAAATAATTAAGTTAAATAATAACTAGTGGACAGATTAAATACTGAGAAAGTAAAAAGATCTATCCATCTGTAATTGTAAAGCTTTTTCTCTGTTTGTTTAAGGTTTTTCTTCTCAAGCTGGTTCGGTCAAGGGTCCAAAGCATCGTACCGCTTTAGCCTCAGCAAAGGACGAATCTGTGCTGTGCTGGACTACTGCGTCATTGACTATCTTTTTGCTCAGGTATATACAATAGAAGACAATCTGTCATTGCTTTCTCAAGAGGCAACATTATTTGGGAAGCAATGAATGAATGGATTATGTGCCTCCTGCTAGCGTATAGTAAACTATGATTCTAATAATTAAGGTTCCATACATTATGGTGACTCAACTGTTCAGAATCATTTACCTTCCAATCTGTCTTTCTGTTTCAGTCCCGCAGTGATTTTGTGTCTGGACATGGCGGGATTTCTCCTGCTTTGAGTTTGCAGCAGGAATGTTTGGGAATGGCAGTTCTGGATCTGTGGCGTATGGCTAAAGAGAGAAACCAGAGCCTTGGTGAGATCTGCAATACAACAAGGTATGATAAATACAACACGAGAAACAGAAGAATTATCACATAAATGGATGGAAAAAAACTATTTCTGTAAATGTAACATATTTTAAACGTTCAAACTTCATTAACTATCTCAAAAATCTCATTCCAGCTACAAGTCCTGCCTCCCAGAGACCCACAGACAAGATATACAGCGTATGAGCCGCCTAGCTCGGTATCAGATACGAAAAACGCTGAAGCGTTTCCTAAAGAAGCTGGGCAGGTGCTCGGCGGGTGAACGAAGCCTGAAGCTCAAGTACCTGATGGAGCTGAGTGTGGTGGAACCCAATTATGGCTCAGAAAGCTTCCCTTTGCATCACTCTGGATGGTTAGAGCAGAGCGAGCGGCAGAGGATCAAAGCCTTGCGAGTGTCTGGAGAAGGAGGGATTCAGATACAGACCAACGACAGCCAGGTAGAACTTTATACACAAGTTCAGTAAACAAGACGTTAATTTTGCGTCACTTACATTTTCCTGTTCAAGCTGAACTGTTCAAGCTCAAGTTGTCTTTTTGTGCCGTGAAAAAAAAAAAGTTCCAAACAGAGCACCGGTAGGCCGTTACTGAATGAATCGATGTTTTTGAACGAATCGGTTGAATTGATTCACTGATTCACTCATAAAGAATGAATCAGTCGGTATACGTACCCAGTAATACAGTCACTTGTCGCCACTTACGGGTATTGACTGGAACTAATGTTAGCTGTTGTTATTATATAATACATATAAACTATATAAAGTTCACACGTTCAAAACAGAGCACAAGTAGGCCGTTACTGAATGAATCGGTTGAATTGATTCACTGATTCATTCATAAAGGATGAATCACTCAATATACTTACCCAGTAATAGAGTCACTTGTCGCCACCTACGGGAATTAACTGGAACTAGCTTGTTGTAATTATGTAATAGGCCTACAAATAAAACTATATAAAATTCACAAGTGTTTTAATAGAATAAAATGTTAACTGAAAAGATATGAGAAGTTCAATTTCTTAGCAGTCTTGCTAATTTGAACTATTTTTTATGCTTTTAAGTGTTCTGTTCAAAAGTTTGACGTGAGCGCAATTTTTTTTTCAAATAATTTTATATTTTTATTCAGCAAGGATGCATTAAATTGATCAAAAGTGACTCTAAAGACAATTGTAGTGTTACAAAAGATTTGTATTTATTTGTCAACTAAATGCTGTTCTTTTGAACTTCCTTTTATTAATGATAATGTTGAAGAAAATTTATCATATGGTTTCCACATATTAATGTTATGCAGCAAAACTGTTTTCAGCATTGATAAAGGAAATATTCCTTGAGCACCAAATCAGCATTATAGAATGTTTTCTGAAGAATCATGTGACACAAATGACTGGAGTAATGATGCCGTAAATGTAGCTTTGCCATCACAGAAAAAAATTACATTTTTAAACATTTTTAAAATTACAAAAATTAAATGTTTTTACTGTAGACTATTTTTGATCAGATAACCTTGACGACTGTAAGAGACTTTCAAAAATGTCAAAAACTCCTACAGATCCCATGCTTTTAAACAGTTGTGTAGGATAGTAGATTTGCTCTCAGTTATTTACTGGACTCCCTCTTGTACGTTCACAGGAATGGCAGACGTTTTGTGATTTCCCCCAGATCACAGACATTAGTATTAAGCGTCTTTCTCAAGAGCAGATGCCCCTGGAGGGAAGGGTGGTCACTCTCACACGCCAGGACGACCAGTGCATGGTAGTGGCATTGCATAAATGTAATATTGTTTGGTGTATTAATACATAAACACATTAGAAAAGGAAAAAATCGTCCCCACAGATAGTATTAGTGCTAATGACTCATTTGATTAACCAAGGTTTGTTATTATGAAAGTATGATAAATTCAAGCTTGTTTTTTTATTTTTTTATTCTAGATGATATAGGAATTCATTTTTAATTGTGTGTTTTGTTTCTCTTTCCACCAATAGGAGGCTGAGTTTCAAACTCTAACTGAGGCTCTTTCGTTTGTCTCTCTGGTTGATGGATATTTTAGATTGACTACGGATTCGACTCACTATTTCTGCACAGAAGTGGCCCCGCCAAGCTTGCTGGAGGACATACAGAATTACTGCCACGGCCCAATAACGTACTACAAAATATTTCATATTTTACCATATGGTACAATTAGATGGGAAATGATTAAGTAATGAGCACAATTTGGTTGTGTGTTTTCTGAAGGTCAGAATTTGCTGTGCACAAGCTTAAGAAAGCCGGAGCCAAAAATGGGATGTTCCTGTTACGTCACAGTCCCAAGGACTTTGACAAGTACTTCCTCACTGTTTGCATACAGGTACCAGCCTTGCTGGACTCATACAGACACCAGCCTTTGGGTTTCAACTATCAGGAAGTAACAAAAAAAAAAAAAATGCACATGACTCATAACAAGATTTAAATCTGATTCATGAAAAGCTACTTCCTATTTATAACTTCTTAGTATTATTCTAATTTGAATTTTGACTAAAATCCAGCATGATCTTTTTTTAGTTTCACATATGAAATTGATAATGATTAGTCTGTGTTGTTATGTTTCTTAACTTCTGGATGTTCTACCAGACTCATCTAGGGGTGGATTACAAGGACTGTCTGATAGATAAAAACGAGAAGTTTAGCCTGGCTGGGATCCGCAACTCATTCTGTAGTCTAAAACAGCTCACAGATTTCTATCAGCACAGTACTCTTCTCATGTCAGACATCCCCGTCACGCTGGGCAAGTGCTGCCCACCCAGACCAAAAGGTAGAACATTTTTGTGCAACATTTGCTTTTTGGATCTTAATGTTTATCACTTATAAAAAGCAGAGTTCATTTTATATTATTATTTGAATAATTTGTATATATTTTTTATACATTAAAATATTTGTTAAAATAAGCGAATAAAAATAAATGATTTAAAATTATAATTTGGGGAAAAATAACTTGGTATTAAAGAAAAATAATGGTATTAAAGTGTTTTATTTTGCTGTTTATTTTTCATATTTTATACATGTAATGTTTAATAAACTAAATTGCATAAATAATCTAAAAGAATCATTAGGGAAATTAAAAAAGTAATAATAATCTAAAACAATAATTTTAGATTATTATTATTTATTGAAATTATTAGCTATTTCATGCTATTTTATAACATCACCAGAATAATAATTAACAAATAATAAATTATTTAAAAACTTAATTTGTAGAAAAATTACTTTTATTTTTAATTTGTGGTTTTATTGCTATTTTTCATATTTTATAGGCCTACATATAATGTTTAATAATCTAAATTGCATAAATGATCTAAAATAATCATTTGGAAAAAAATAACATTTAAGAAATTTCTTTTACATTTTTTTTTTTATTGTGCTATTTGTAAACATTTTTTTTTATAAATATGGTTAATAAAATAAATTGCATAAATAATCTAAAACAATATTTTTTAATTATTATTTATTGAAAGTATTAGCATATTTCATGCTATTTTAACATTATTATATATATCAGATTTAATCAAATCAATTGCATGAATAATCTAAAATAATTATTTGGACAAAGTAAATAATATCACCAAAATAATAATAAATAGCAATAAACAAATAATACATTATTAAATATTTTGGCGAAAAAATAACTTGAATTATGTATTAAAATGTATTAAAATGTATTATTATTATTATTATTATTATTGTTTTATTTTTATTTGGGCTATTTTTTCCTATTTTTCCTATTTTATACATATCATATTGAATAAACTAAATTGCATAAATAATCTAAAATAATCATTAGGAAAAAATAACTTTTAAAATAAAAATATCTTTTTAATAAACTGTGCTATTTATTAGAAATTTTTTATAAATATGGTTAATACAATAAATTGCATAATCTAAAACAAAAATGTGAAATTATTATTTTTGAAATTATTAGCTATTTCATACTATTTTGACTTTTTTAGACATATCAGATTTAATAAAATAAAATAATAACATAATTGCATAAATAAATTGCATAAATAATCTAAAATAATCATTTGGACAAATTAAGTAAATACCATCACCAGAATTATCAGAGTTGTACTTTTTTAGGCTTTTTATTGTGCTATTTCTTGTCTTTCTTGCAGAACTTACCAACATGATCATCCTTCGTAACAGCAGTATGACTGAGATGCCCAGTTCCCCCATGTTACAGAGACACAAACCAAGCCACATGCAGTTCCACATGATTAAACACGAGGACCTCACCTGGGTACAGTTATACATTCTTAAAAAGAGTTTACACATTATGTTTTAATAATGTTAAAGTCATCGCCACTACTTTAAGGGCATAAAACAATTTATTTGTATTTATTATTTTCAGACTGTAAACACTTACTAAAAGCAAATTTCTATCTCTTAACAGAGGGAAAGCTTAGGGCAAGGTTCCTTCACGCATATCTTTAAAGGAAGTAAGACAGACCAGCGAGACGGAGTGACACACACCACAGAGGTTCTTCTGAAGGTCCTGGATGCAAACCATAAAAACTGCTGGGAGGTACATTTTCAATCATGAAACATATGCAGAATATGTTATTTGCAATAAAAAGACAATACCAAATGGGGATTTTGGCATAGAGAATATTGCATTTCCCATTACATGCCAATCCATGACAATGATTGGGTTGATTAAGAATACTGTAGTTTTAATAAATGAGAGATTTAACAAAAATGTTCAACAATGACATGTAATATTCTTTGACTGAATAGAAAAATATTTCTAGCCATGTGATTAATGATGCAATCTTACTGCTGTTTTCTAGTCTTTTTTTGAGGCGGCCAGTTTGATGAGTCAAATTTCGCACAAGCACCTTCTCCTGGTATACGGCATCAGTGTGCACAAATCCAAAAGTAAGTGTTTTACACTTGTAAAAGCACTCTTACCAAACACTCTTTTATCAAAGTCTAAACACAAGAGGGCAAACCCTAAGAAAGCGATTAAAAGTCTGTGTAATGACCTCAGCTCTTGGAATCTTCTTGAACTCTGAATGGGTCTAGAGGGTCGTTGGTGATGCTGGTTGCCTGACAAAGTGCCTGTGAATACAGTCATGTCAGTAAAGTGTGTCCTCCTCTGACCCCCACAGACATCATGGTGCAGGAGTTTGTGAAGCACGGCGCACTTGACCTGTACCTGAAGAAGAGCATGTCTGTGTCAGTCAGCTGGAAATTAGATGTGGCCAAACAACTGGCCTGTGCTCTCAACTTCCTGGTGAGAAATATTCATGCATGATAAAATTGGATGTTAATTATAATACAGAACTATATCAGGACTGTAACTGTTATGTTTTAATTTATTTATTCAATATTGAACCTGAATCAATATCCTCCTATATGTTGATTTTAGATTTTTATATATAATAATAATTTAAAGAAGTAGCACTAGATTACATTAAAGGTTGAAGGATTTACAATCATAATAAATACTTAATTTTTTTTTTTTTTTACCAAATATCAAAATGATTGATCATCCAAGTCATTTTTAATTCACTGAAGAATCACAACATTTATTTAAAATTGATAATATTGGTTTAAGTGATTTAATTTTGTTTTATCTACATAATTATGTTTTAATTTATTTTAATTTATTTTTAATTTTTTTTTGTGTGTGGAAATTGTGATACTTTTTTCATGATTCTTTGATAATAGAAAATTCAAAAGAACAGAAATAATTCAAAACAGATTTAAAATTTTAGAAAGTCTTTACTAATTTTAAAGTCTTTTAAAAAATAAAAGTAATACTAAAACGTACTTGAACCAAACATTTGAACCAAAAGTGGCAGAATCAAGAATCTTTCAGTTAAACGCTCATATTGATTGATTTCTGTACTAAATATATTTGAAGGGAAGCATTCCATCCCTTGTTTCTAAACTTCAGTAGTAGTTAAAAAGTCGATTTTTTTTTTTTATGTTTTCTGCCATATACAGGAGGAGAAGAATATTGCACATGGGAATATTTGTGCAAAGAATCTGCTGTTGGCCAGAGAGGGAGACCCTTCCTCTGATAACTCGCCCTTCATTAAACTGAGTGACCCTGGTACCAGCATGGCCTTGCTGGGCAAAGACGGTAATTATATTGATCAGATGAACATCAAACTACCTAACAAGAGTATCTGATGACTGCTAGAATCAATTATATTTTTATATTATATTATATTCTTTATTTAGCTCTTATTATGGATTATAATACACTACATGATTATGTGTAATTTATTAAAATGCACATTTCTGTAAATCCAGTGGTGTTAGACAGAATCCCATGGGTGGCTCCGGAGGTACTGGACACACTTGAGATTGAACTGGAGTGTGACAAGTGGAGTTTTGGGGCAACGTTGTGGGAGATTTTCAATAATGGCGAAGCTCCACTGCAGGGCCTGGACCTCATACAAGTACAGACACCTCACATGAGTACACACCATGAAGATACAAACATACTGTAAATTAACTGTAAAGGATGTTATACATTCTAGATTAAAAGTTAAAATCGTTACACATATATGCAGGAATTGTGACTCCTCCATGGTACTGTGGTACTAAACAGCTGCTGGCTTTATTTGAATCCAGAAGCAGCAGTTTTATGAGCATTTCTCAACCCTGCCTGCGCTGGAGTGGACTGAGCTGGCCGACCTGATCGCTCAGTGTATGCAGTACCAGCCTGAGCTCAGACCGTCCTGCAGAAGCATCATTCGCCAGCTCAACAGCCTCATCACTTCAGGTAACACACAGATGTTTGCTATCTGCTTGGTTCAGGTCCCATGGACAGAGAAAATAATGTGGCTTGGTTTTAAGGCCAGTTAGCGCCCCTTGAAGAAGTTAACGTCTTTTTTTTTCAATTTCTATCAATGTTATTCATCAGGTTTATTTTCTTTACAATATTACAATGTTAAATATAAAGTTTGTTATTAAATAAATGTTTTAAATGTATTATTATTTTCCACTTTTTTTATGCGTCTCTTATATTATCTAAATTTTAAATACAAGTATTAAATAAAATGTAAAATTGTAATATAATATTTAATACATAATAATGTATTATAATATCTTTTTTTTTTTTTTACTAATGTTTACATTTAAGTAATACATTAAAATACTATTTATGTAATCAATTTGCTTTTTGTTTGTTAAATAAATGCTTCATTTTTATTTTCCCAGGTTAATTTTTATTTCCAAAAAACTCTTTATTCAAAAAACTATACTCAAATTTTTTTTATTGAGGGTCAAAGGGCTTAATAGCATGTTCCTGTTTATGTGTGTGTGTGTGTGTGTGTGTGTGTGTGTGTGTGTACATATATATACCGTATTGACCCGAATATAAGATGACCCCCCTTTTTCTAGATGT
This sequence comes from Carassius auratus, assembly GCF_003368295.1. Taxonomy (NCBI): domain Eukaryota; kingdom Metazoa; phylum Chordata; class Actinopteri; order Cypriniformes; family Cyprinidae; genus Carassius; species Carassius auratus. The sequence goes on from NC_039250.1 coordinate 8,603,277, forward strand.
ACCTTTTGAAAACCAAATCTTTTTCCTCTCTCTCTCTCTCTCTCTCTCTCTCTCTCTCTCTCTCTCTGTAAAACATTTTTTTTCTTAAATTATTTTCATATTGCATATTTTTCCAATTTTATTATTTTTTGTTTTGAAAGTATGCTAAATTTTGGTAAAATGTACCAACGATAATCACATTTTAAAGTATACACTTTTTGATATAATTACCGGGAAGCCCATTTGAATTACATAACATTTAGTCCATCCATTTCATAGTAGCCTAGTCTTCAAATCTAGGTACTGTCTTATGATTCATGCATCTTGGCTAGATTTGTCCTAAAATATATGAGAACCATATGATCTCCCATCATTGCAGTTCTAAACTTCATTCTGTAGATTATGAGATTCTTCATGCGACTGGCACACTTCCCAAGAGTGATGGCTTCTGGAGAAGACCGAACATGTTCAAAAAGCAACAACATGATGTTTTTGAAGAGAGATACCTGCGATTCATCTCTATTCTGGGAAAGGTACAGCAACAACAACAAAAAGCACAGAGAATCTGGTAATACCATTACAATTATAAGTGTTTTCTTCACCTAATGGATTAGTTGCAGTTTTTTTTCAATTTTCATTTAAAATACGATGCACTTTGCTATTTCATAATTCAGTCTTGCTTTCATAACTAAACGTGATGATTATTGGTGCAACTATTG